>NW_027411977.1:22275109-22425366 GCF_047663935.1 Musca autumnalis
GTTTACCGCCAGACCCACTTTAGCAGATTCTCCTTCGACCTTCATAAAGGTATCACCCCATGATGTCTATATCATCAGCATAAGCAAGTAACATGTGGCTATTGGTGTAGATTGTGCCACTTCTTTTGACGTTTGCCTCTCGTATAACCTTTTCTAGCAGGATGTTAAAAAGGTCACACGAAAGGCTGTCTCCTTGCCTGAAACCTCTTTTGGTCCAAAACTCTTTGGAGAGGTTCTTTCCTATTTTAACTGAAGATCTTGTGTCAGTTAGAGTCATTTTACAAAGCCGAATGAGCTTTGCGGAGATACCAAATTCAGACATTGCTTGGAATACCTTTGAACGTAGCGGGCTGTCGAAGGCTGCTTTATAATCGACAAAAAGGTGGTAGGTGTCGATCTGCATCTCTTGGGTCTTCTCCAGGATTTGCCGCAGGGTAAATATCTGGTCAATGGTGGACTTGTCAGGTCTAAAGCCACATTGGTATGGTCAAATTATTTCGTTGACCATGGGCTTTAGTCGTTCGCACAATATCCCTGGCACTATCTTGTAGGCGATAGGGAGGAGACTTATGCCCCTATAGTTGGAGCATAAAGACTTATCTCCTTTCTTATGGACGGAACACAGGATGCTCAGGATCCAATCGTCGGGTACTCGTTCTTCCTGCCAGATGGTGCTAACTAGCTGATGAATACACCTTATCATCGTGTCGCCTCCGGTTTTGAACAGCTCGGCTGGTAAGCCATCGGCTCATGCTGCCTTATTATTCTTCAGCCGATTTATTGCTGTCTTTACCTCATCTTGGCTGGGCGGTATACATTCAATACCATCTTCTGGGATTGGGACTGTGGTATCTTCGTTGTCTTCGCTGCTATTGGATACCAACAGTTTCGAAAAATGTTCTTTCCATATCCTGAGTACAGTATCTGTATCAGTTACCAAGTTACCTTGATGGTCTCTACAGGAGGATGTGCTTGTACCATAGCCATCAGTTTGATGATTGACTCTTTGGTAGAATTTTCGGACTTCATTCTGGCTCCAGTACATCTCGATTTCTTCACACTCCCGCTTTTCCATCTCTCTCTTATTCCTGCGGAAAAGACGTTTATCCTCTCTCCTTTTCTCCCGATATCTCTCTCGTGCGCTACGCGTTGCTACGGATTGTATATGCTGCATTTTGCTCTTCCGTAGCAGCACGACACTCCTGATCATACCATGGATTCCTTGGTGGAGGTCTCTGGTATCAACGTATGGATTTTGCGGTTGCTTGCATGGAGTGGGCAATACTTTGCCATTGCGCTGATATGTTATCGGGATGAGGAGTGTTTTGATTAAGCAATTGGGCTAGTTGAGTGTAATATGCTGTGGCTATCTGTTGTGATTGCAGCTGACCGATGCCTAACTTTCGTGTTGTGTCTGTTCGTACTTTGTTTGCTATGTTTAAGCGGGTGTGTACCTTTGCTGCAACAAGGTAGTGGTCCGAATCAATGTTTGCGCCTCGGAACGATCGTACATCCAACACGTTTGATGAATGTCTTCCATCTATCACAACGTGATGAATTTGATTTCTTGTTTTCTGATCTGAAGACAGACAGGTGCCCTTATAAATATCGAGATGATTAAATCTGGTACTGCTAACTACCATGTTTTTTGCAGCTGCAAAGTCTATCAGCCTCATACAATTGTCAGATGTTTCACTGTGGAGACTGAATTTCCCGACTGTTGGGCCAAAGATATTCTCCTTTCCAATTTTCTCGTTAAAATCGCCTAGAATGATTTTTATGTCATGGGCAGGGCAACGGTCATATGCTTCTTCTAAGCGCTCGTAAAATATATCTTTGGTCTGTTCGTCCTTTTCTTCAGTGGGAGCATGAGCGCAAATAAAGCTGATGTTGAAGAATTTAGCTTTTATTCGAATTGCAGCAAGTCTTTCATTCACTGGAGTGAAGCTGGATACCAGATGTTTTAGTCTCCGACTAACTACAAATCCGCAACCAAACTCATGCTTTACGTCATGGCAGCTATAATACAGTGCGTCACCTTTAGGTGTTGTTGTGACGCCTTTCCCAATCCATCGTATTTCCTGTATGGCAGTAATATCGGTCTTGTACTTTTCAAGTACGTCTGCCAATGCGAAGACTGCACATTCCAGGTGCAGATTCGCAGATCATGATTCTTAAAACGTTTGCGGGGTTCGTCAACTTTAGAGGGGTTTGTTTTTCTTTTCTTTCGTTTTTTCATAGTAGGCTGTTTTTTCTAGGGGAGGGTTACTAACCCGACGCGCCAAACCCAAGTTTTTAACGTTCTTATGGGTGAACGCGCGGCACTTTTTAGCTCACTACCTTTAACGGGTGTTAAAGGCAGTTCCCCAGGTGACACCACGGGTAGGTCAGTGTCCACTTGAGATGAAAGAGAGACCAAGTTAAATCCTGGGCTTTGCCATGTTAAAACCGGTCAGGACCGTTGCTTGGTATCTTCCATCCAAAATGGCTTTTGTTAGAAGACCTTTAATAGCTTCTAAAACCTTCTGTAAGAAAACCTTCAGGGCTTCTAGAAGACCCTAAGGGTTTCTATTAAAAGACGTTTAAGGGCTACTGTTAGATGACCTTTAAGAGCTTCTATAAGAGGACCATGAATAACTTCTATACGCCTTTTGGTAGAAGACTTTTTAGGGCTTCTGTTAGAAGACATTATAGGCTTCTATAAGACCATAAGGGGTTCTATCAGAAGACCTTTAATGACTTCTGTTAGAAGATTTTTATGGGCTTCTGGAAGACCCTAAGGGGTTGTATTAGAATACCTACTTTTAGAAGACGTTAAAGGGCTTCTGTTAGAAGTCATTTATAGGCTTCTATGAGACCCTAAGGGGTTCTATCAGAAGACCTATAATGACTCTGTTTAGAAGATTTTTATGGGCTTCTGGAAGACCCTAAGGGGTTGTATTAGAAGACCTTTCAGAAGAAGACATTTGTTAGAAGAATTCAAGGACCTCTTATAGAAGTCCTCAAAGCTTTTCTGCTAGTGCACCTTTAAGAACATCTATAAGAAAACCTTTTATGACATCTGAGTTCCACTAGAAGATATTAAAGGGCTTTCATAAGAAGACCTTTGTTAAATGGCCTTTAGGACCTCTTCTGTTAGAGGACATTTAAGGACTTTCCCTCGTAAGCTTTTTAGTAATTCTGTTAGAAAACCTTTAAAGGCTACTTTTAGAAGACATTAAAAGGCTTTTGGTAGAAAACGTTTATGGGCGTCTAGAAACCCCTAATTGATTTGAGGATCTCTGTAGGAGGACCTTTATTGACTACTAGAAGACAGTAAGGGGTTGTATTAGAAGACCATTAAGGGCTTCCATAAGAAGACTTTTGTTAGAAGACCTTTAAGGACCTCTTATAGAAGTCCTCAAAGCTCTTCTGTTAGTGGACCTTTAAGCACTTCCCTTAAAAAACCTTTTAGGACATCTGTTAGAAGACCTCTAAGGCATAGTTTTAGAAGACCTTATATGGATTCTGTTAAAGGTTCTATTGGAATAAGTTTAAGGGCTTCTGTTAGAAAACTTTTAAGGTCTTCGGTAAGAAGACTTATAGACTCTTTCTTAAAATCCGCATATATCTTTCAATAGTCTCCGCCACGTTTATGACCCTGATTGTCCTTGGTGTAAGGTACCATACACGCATATCACACACACACCCTTACTTAAACACCATTTTACCCGTGTAATACACATCATCAAAAAAAAACAACAACATCAAAATAATAACAAAATATAAACACAAATATATAAAGCGAATGAAGAAAAAAGCAGAAGCGGAGGCAAGAAAAAAACAGCAACCATCAAAAAGCAACAACGCCAACAACAACAACTCAAAACGAAACGAAACGTTTAGCAGGAAACTACTTTGCATTTAATTGTCTGTAATGACGTGCAATATAAAATGTTAAAATGTTCAAAATGTAGAATACGATTTGCAAGCAAAGCAGAAGATTGTTTTTGTTGTGGTTGTTGTAACACTTTTTTTATATTTCAATTTTTTTCTATAAATGTTGCTCTCTTTTTTGTCCTCTTTGGCTAGGGCTGGCTGTTGCACAAGAGTTGCACTGTTGCTTGGTAAATATGATTGTTGGTGTTAGATGGTGGGTTGTTGTTGGTGATGTTGTTGTTTGTGTTTTTGTTATAAGTATTTTAGTTTTTTCCCTATTTATATTCCTTTGCCTGGCGGTTTTCGGCGGTCGATGATGTTGTTGCTAAAGATGATAATAATGATGATGACTGGTAGTCATCATCGTCATCATCCAATGGAGGGCAGACAGACAGATAAACACTAACAGCTAAACCATCCATATGGATAAATGGAAATACTTTGTGGCGTGCTTTTTTGTGTGTGTCCATGTTCAGTCATTCACAAAAATACATGTTCTCAGCTTATCTGACGGACGTACTACTTTCGTACATTTAGTCAAAGTAAATCTCCAGTGAGTGTTAAAACATAACAGCAACAACAGCAGCAATCACAGTATGAGTGGGTATTTAAATGTAGATTTGAGATGTCCAAATGTGTTATGTGGAGCATTTTTTGCATTTTATCTTGGAGGTGTAATTTAGGAATATATGTATGTATGTATTTGTTGCAAGTAGCTTTCAATGGATGTTCTTTAAGGAACTATATGCATATATTATGCATATTTCAAAGCGTTGCCTGATATGGGTTAATCAAGGACTATCAGTTCAATGCTGTGACTCCTAAATAATGTATTTCCCCTTCCTTAAACTGCCGCTCTACGCAATATACATGAGACAGTACATACTTACTTGGCTGACCCATTACAGAACATTTGTTCAATAAGCCGAACTAAGAAAAGATCTTTATTTCTCTCTGTTTGTTGCTTCGCTTTTTGGAATACCTCGTTTTTCGATTTCGGTTTCCTCTTGTTTGCTCCATCGAAGCCTTGGACTACCAATTCTGCGTGTAGCTGATACAGCTCGTGTGAACATATGACGTCGATATTCACCATCAAGACAGATTGGTCAGTACATCTTCCGAAGAAATTTTCTCTCAAACACACCAAGCACTGCCTTATCTGCTTGAGCAAGTGCCCACGCTTCAGAACCATACATTAGCACAGGTAGTATCAGTATTTTGTAAAGCGTTGTTTTTGTTTAACGAGATGTGGCTTTGTTTTTAAACTACTCAGTTAAGTAGCATCTGTTGGCCAATACAATTCTTCTTTTTATTATACCCTCAGCATTTATGCTAAAGAGGGTTTTAGACCCCAAGTTTGTTTGGACGAAATCCCTTTCAGACAATTTAGAGTTGATTTAGACATGTCCGTCTGTCTGAACGGATCAACCGATTCGATCCAAAATTTGGCTTTCGTAATATTATATAGGTCCACTTCTTCCGGTACCTCCCCCACAAAAGTTCGAAAATGTACGTAAAATGTGTGCGCACGATAACTCTCGAAGGGAGTAACCGAAGTGGTCCATGCTTTACACATAGTGAAATTTCTGCCAGGCTTAGATGAAGATCCAATATGGGCTCAACCGGTCCACTCCTTCGAGTGCGTCCCACACAAAATTTCATAAAAGTTCACTTTAGGACCTGATCTCCAATCGCTTTGATTTTTAATTGTAACAACTTGTATTCACTGCCCCCAATACGACGGTACAAGTTTCATCACTGGCAAGTCCACACTTCCTGAGAAAATAGAAAGGTGCAAACATATCATAGGGTATCGTGTGTAGTGGCTGGAGCGCAAGTTAACTTTCGAACGGATCTGCAGATTGGATCTAACATTTGGCTTTCATAATGTTTTGTCCAAACTTAGTTTAAGTTCGAAGATAAGCTTCATCGGTCCACTCCTTCAGGTATCTTTACCACAAAAATTCAAAAATGTTCGGAAAAATTGTGCGCATATTAAACCTTGAAGTGAGTGGCCGATTTGGTCCATACTTTACACATCTTGATATATCTCCAGATATAGATCAGTTTCGAATATGGACTTCGGGAACCTTCCACACAACATTTCGAATAAGTTCACTTTAAGACCTGCTTTGAAATCACTTTGATTTTTGTTGCATTCGCTCCCTCATTTACGACAAAAGTTTTTTCAGGGGCAAGTCCATACTTCATGAGAAAAGAGTCTGAAACAGCTTTGTCGGTGCATTCTTATGTAGGTCCATTCCTTCAAGTACTTTCTCCGCAACACGCAAGTTCAAATGTCCAAAAAGGGGCACAAAATTCTGAAAAGGCCCTAAATAAATTCGATCTCTCTGTAGATGAAAATTTCAATTCATTCTGTTTTTTTTTTTTTCTTTTCTTTTTTTTTTTTTTTTTTGACTGATACTATTTTATTTGTTAAACTGCTAATTTAAACCAAAGTAGCATCTGTTGGTCAATACAATTCTTCTCCTTATATCACAACTGATGTTGTTTGTTGTGTTTATGGAGGTGCCGAGGTAGACGAAGTCTCTTACTACCTCAAAATTATCGTAACCGACGCAATGCGCGTCGACACCATCAACTTGGTCATCTTTCCGTTTACCGCCAGACACACTTTAGCACAGGGACGTACGCAGGATTTCATTTCGGGGGGGCCCAACTTGACCAAAAATCATGAAAATTAAAAATATTGTGTAACGTTATGTAAAGCTATTTTATAGTTTTTTTACGATTTTATGCATATTCAATATTGCCACAAAGTTAGAATTGAAATTAACCATATCAGACCACGTTCGTTATAGTCCCCATACAGACGTTTTTAACGAAATTCTCCAATGAAAATTTCAAATGTATACTGCCCAGAATTCAACCACATTAGCTCTTATTTGGCATTTTGGGTTCTAAATCCCACAGCGAAAGCTTTCGAAAGATTTTCTATAATTCGAGGCTATTAGAATAATTTTTTAAAAATATCGTCAGTAATATGGATTTTGGAAATCCTTTTGGTGGAAGAACTTCCATGCAAAAAGTGCGAATATGTCGAATAGATATATACAGTGTTTGGAGGATATAAACAGTTAGACTCGAACATAACGCCGTTTCTTCTTTAAAGCACATATATTATACACTAACTTCAGGGCAATTAAACAAGTTTTGTATTATTGTAAGAAAATAATATTCTTTAAGTGCATAAAAACTCCAAAACTTTACTATTTTACCAGAAGTGATAGAGTCAGTGAAAACCAACCAAGAAAATTATATTAAAAAAAGAAAAAAAAAAAATAAGGAGCCGGGCGATGCAATCTACGACTCATAGACTCCGAATCTTACTCGCAGTACTGTTTAAGACTTCGCAAACACATGATCGAAAAAAATATCTCTAAAAAAGCCCGGCAACATTTTATACATCAATGGTTTCCAACGACCAATCCCTTCTGTCGGCACAGCGGAGGCAACCTTATGAAAATTCATAACTTTTGTTTTCTGGAAAACAAGAAAAAGTAACAGTCGGGTTTGCCTACAGAGATATACCCTCACCCTGTGTTAGCTGAGACTTTTATATAGACTAATCGAATACGGGCTGCATAGTCAAATTTTTTTCTGTAAATGGTAGCCAGGAAGTTTCAGAATTTCGTCTCCTTTTTTCTGACGTATAAACTTTCCGACAATAATTTCGAAAAATTTTGGGTGTACAACTTCTCGATTGTTGGCGTTATGCTAAAAAATGTGACTTCGATGAAAGCGCAAAAGTTTTGCACTTTTGTACAGACTATACCTGAAAGAATCGACTGATGAAGTCCATTTTGGAAGTGGACTTAATTTTGGAAGTCAATTTAGTTGGTCGGCGTAAGATTTAGAGCTTTTGGACCAATCCTGACAAAACCGCGGACTCACCCACGAAAAATACAATATCGCTGTAAACGTGACCTCAAGAAGTAACATTGATCAAAATGTAAAATGGCTCCTCGAACGGCCCTTATCTGATAATTGAAATTTTGTGTTGGAGGTACCTGAAGGAGTGAATCGATCCATATTCGAATGTACTCTAGGTCTCGAAAAAATCGACTTGGACTTTGCTCAAGATTTTAGGGAAACATTTTGAAGTCTGGCTGGGGAAGTGTCCAAAGGAAGTTTGAGCAAAATATTGCGAGATCCAAAATTTTGACATAATCTGTTGACCTGTTCGAAAGTTATAATGGGCTCGAGTCAGACAGACAGACAGACGACGGACTAATTGGGATAAAGCAACTCCAAATTGTTTGACGCGTGTTACATTTTTATCATTAGTCGAACGGCTGAGGTTACAATATCACGGTGCTCTTGAACCAACGTTAAATAAAAGGAGCTTATAACTGGGAAGATCTTGCGGATTCTGGAACAGCAATCTTCATAGATGAGAAAAATCCAAAAACAAGAAAAAATCGCGGTAGGGATTTTTTATTAAATCGCGGTCAAAGTTCACATTGTTAGGTTTTCGCGATTTTGCTTGGAAACCGCAAGTCCTATCGAAGTGGGGTAAAGAAACTGTTGTAGCTATGAAAATTTGTTCCTAGGATTTTCCATTTTTGAGATATAGAAGTTCAGGCTACATTTTTAGGTTTTTTGTTAGGTTTTCGCGATTTGCTTCAAAACAGTAAGTGGTTTCGAAATGGGACTACAGAAAATTCTCTACAAGATTGGAATTCGTAATTTTTTCCTCGGTTGTACCATTTTTGAGATATATAAACTTAAGTTGGGCAGTCATGACATTAATTTATAAGGAGGCGATACAGTCTGTGAATTGTCCCCATTTGAATTTCTATATCTCAAAAATTGTAAAACGTACGAAAATATCATAAGAGAACAAGAATTTTCACTGCTACAACTTTTTCTTTAGCAAAACCTAAAAAAACCTACAAATGCGATTTTTTATTTTTGTCATCTAGGGTTTAAGCTTCTTTCATTTACAAATAACAGCAGATTTTAATACAATACCAAATAACCAAAGTTTGAGCATTAATTTCGTTTACGGTTGTTTTTAGCTACAAATTTGTTACTGATAAGAAAAAAATCAGATGGGCATGCTATTTATAGCAGATATTATCACTTTATGATGCACAATAATACATTTTTCTCCATTATTTTCTCCCACTATTGAGTAACAAGTGGATATAAAATAGGAATACAAAATGTTGATTAAGGCAGTAAATCAATTTTCTAATTGGTTTTCGAGATATACTCCACCGAAAACCCTTGATATGTCGTACATATTGTCCAATAGACACTTCATTTTATGTACTTCTAATTCGCACAAAACTGAATTTGTAATCATTTTGAAAACAAAATGAGTTTAAAGCCTCAAGACCTTTATATTCATTACAGAATTCCAAAACACTGGCATGGAATAAAGAAGGAATTCAGTTTTACTGGAAGTTTCTCTAAAAAGGGTATTCAAACAAAAATATTTTAAATATTTTTTCAGACAACTTGTGGATAAAGTACATTTTCAATACAGAACCTTCAGAACAATATCAGTTTTCATTTGAAATTTCAAAAATAATAATTATATTAGGGACAAAATCGTAATAATTTGTTAAAGTAGCTCAAAGAATTTTGTCGGACCAAACCATTTCGGGGGGGGCCCGGGCCCCCCGTGCCCCCCCCCCCCCCTGCGTACGTCCCTGCTTTAGCAGATTCTCCTTCGAGTTGCATAAAGGTATAAGTTACTTCTTTTACTGATCGTCCACTGATGTCTATGTCATCAGCATAAGCAGGCAAGATGAGGCTATTGGTGTAGATTGTTGCATTCCTATTAACGCTTGCCTCTCGTATAACCTTTTCCAGCAGGTTGTTGAAGAGATAACACGAAAGGCTATCTCCTTGTTCGGAGAGGTTCTTTCCTATTTTAACTGAGGATCGAGTGTCAGTAAAAGTCAATTTATAAAGCCGAATGAGCTTTGCGGGGATACCAAATTCAGACATGGCTTGGAATACCTTTGAACGTAGCGGACTGTCGAAAGCTGCTTTATAATCGACAGAAAGTTGGTAGGTGTCGATCAGCTTCTCTTGGGTCTTCTCCAGGATTTGCCGCAGGGTAATTATCAGGTAATGGGTGGACTTGCCAGGTCTAAAGCAGCATTGGTATGGCCCAATTATTTCGTTGGCCATAGGCTTTAGTCGTTCGCAGAGGGATACTATCTTGTAGGCAATAGGGAGAAGACTTATGCCCCCAGAGTTAGATTATACAGTCTTATCCCCTTTCTTGTGGTCGGGGCACAGGATGCTCAGGTTGTAATCGTCGGGGAAGCATTATCCCTGCCATATGGTGCTAATTAGCTGATGCATACACCTTATCAGCTTGTCGCCCCCGGTTTTGAAGAGCTCAGCCCTTGCTGCCTTATTATTCTTCAGCCGGTTTATTGCTGTCTGTCATCCTGGCTGGGTGGTACACATTCAATGCCATCTACTGGACTGGATCTGTAGAAGCTTCGTCGTCTTCGCCTTTATTGGATATCAACAGTTTGGAAAATCCTCTTTCCATATCCAGTAGTGCGATTCTCTAACACATTTTTGGAGTTACCGACAAAAATTGTAAAATTAAAATGCTCATAATTTCGGTAATTAACGATATTATTCGGTAAGTTAGCGACAAGTAGAAAGTAGTCGCAAAGTTCTACCGATAGCAACAGTGTTGTCAACTTTTATTTGAACACTTCATTCATAATTTTGCGTTTTAATGTTACCGATTTTGTCGGTAACTCAAAAAATGACTTGGAGAATCGCACTACAGAACATACTATCTGTATCAGGAGGATGTGCCTGTACCAAAGCCATTAGTTGGGCCAAAGATATTCCCCATTCCAATTTTCGTATTAAAATGGCGTAGAATAATTTGAATGTCAAGGGCAGGGCAACGGTCATATTTTTCTTCTAGACGCTCGTAGAACATATCTTAGGTGTGGTCGCCCTTGTCTTCGGTTGGAGCATGTGCTCAGATAAAGCTAATGTTCAAGAATTTTGCTTTTATCCGTATTGTAGCAAATTAAATATTTGTATGTCCTATAGCATTATGAAAAACTGGTTTAATGAATTCAATCGGGGCCGACACTCGCCAGAAAACGAAGGTCGTGAGAGACCATTTAGACCTTCGAAAGCGAGCCAAATCCAACAAAAGTTGTTCATGTAAGAAAAACTTCGAAGTAAATGATCACATGTTTCTTCGGCAAAACTGACCGTGTAGCGACTATACGGCTTGAGAAATGTAGGATGGTTAATTCTGAGTGGTACACTACAATATGTTTGCCTAAAGTCTCCGGAGAAATTCAAAAAACGAACAAGAGAAGACGAATCATTCTGCATCCTGACAATGCGAACTCTCAAAAATCAATTCAAACCAGCGCATGTTTGACCGGACACAGCGTGGAATTGATCGGTCATCCGCCCTACAACCCTGACTGGGCATCCAATGACTTCACTTGATTCCAGCACATCAAGAAAAAAGGCGTGGTCAAGAATTTTCGTAGCCAGAAGATGCTGTAAAAGCGTTCAAAACCATGTTTTTTAGTGTCTAAATCGGAGTGGGAAAAGGGATTCAACGATTGGTTTGAGCGCATGAAAAAGCATATAACTCATGGTGGAAACTACTTAAGGCCAGATAGTTATCGTTTAGTCCTCGTACAACTATTGTTAATGGTAAATATTGGTGTCTTCATTGATAGGCCAGATAGTTATCGTGCAGCCATCTGTACTAATCCCTACCATGTTTATGGGCCATATTATAATTGGTGTAAAGTAACTTTGATGGCTCAGACATGTGGCTACACTGTCTGTCATGACTAGAAATGAGGCTTAATAGATACCACATATGTTAAGATCATATCCGTTTCAGACAATTTAGAATCGATCTAGGCTGGCTGGATTACATCATAACTCACGAGAGAATAATCAAGTTCAAGTTCGGAGAAGGACGATATTTCTCCCCTCCCTCCGTTTCCCTCCCACCTAACAGTTACATTTTTTATGAAATGCAGTGTTAGTGTGTCCAATGGTTGTCCTTGTGATCCTGATAACAATGATATAATTATTTTCCTACACAAGCCCCTTACTTCCTGAGGTAATGGGAAAAACCTCTACAAATCCCTATCTGCACCAACTAAAAGTACTGTTGACCAAATCATCCAAAGCGCTTAAACCAAAAGGACTTCCAATGGTGATCTTAAAAAATGAATGGACCACTATAATAGTTCTCGAGGAATAGAGAATGGGCAATGTGGTCCCGCTCCTATAGACAGGCAAGAATGCCAGCAAAGGTGAATCGCTATTTTGAAAAAACAAAATTGCAACAGCTGTCCCAATAAAACACGCCACCAATGCTCTAATTATACCCTCAGCATTTATGGATCGATTCAGCAATGTAATATTTTGTCTAAACTTAGTTTAAGTTCGAAGATGGTCCATATCGGTCCACTCCATCGGGTACCACCTCACAAAAGTTCATTTTTTTTCGCTAAAATTATGCGCACGATAACTCTCAAAGGGACTAACAGATTTAGTCCATACTTTGCACATCGTAATATTTCTACCAGACATAGATAAAGCTCGAACATGGACTATATCGGTTCACTCCACAAAATTTCGGAAAAGTGCAGTTTAAGACCTGCTCTCGAATCCTTTTGATGTTTGTTGTAACAACTTGTATTCGCTGTCATCATTACGACGGTGCAAGTTTTTTCAGGGGCAAAACTATACTTCCTGACAAAATGGCCTGAAAGCTCTAAAAACCCGCTATGGCACCATGTGTTGTGGGTGGTAACTCTCGGACGGACAAACCGATTCGATCCAAAATTTGGTAATCTTAATATTTTGCGCAAACTTAAATCAAGTTCTAAGATGGGCCTTATCGGTTCGCTCTTTTAGATATCTCCCCCACAAAAGTTCAAAACTTTTCGCTAAAATGATGCGCACGATAACTCTCGAAGGCAGGCAGTAACCTTTTTGGTCCATTCTTTGGGCATCGTAATATTTCTACGAGACAAAGATCACGTTAGTATATGGACTATATATGTCAACTGCTTCAGATATGTATCTCCCACACCAAATTTCGGAAAAGGTCTTGCAACAGGTTGCACTCAAGGCCCCTATTACGATGGTACTAGTTTTTTCAGCGGCAAAACCCCACTTCTTGAGAAAATGACCCGTAAACTGTAAAAAAACCTACGGTCACCAAGTGCAGTGGCTGGTATGCACGACAACTCCCGAACCGAATACTGCGTTGGTCCACACTTTGCATATCGTAATATTTCTTCGAAGATGGTGCTTATAGGTCCACTCATTCCGGTACCTTCCCCACAAAAGTTGGTAAATATTCAATAAAATGGTAAGCGCAATATCTCATAAACGGAGCAACCGATTTGGTCCAAACTTTGGATCTCGAAATATTTTGTCTAAACTTAGTTTATGTTCAAAAGTGGGCCCTTTATGCCCAAATTTAGTTTTGGAGGGCGCGGGGTACTTTCCTTATACCCTATTTTTTTAAAAAAAATTCTATATTTAAAATAATTACGAATTTGTCGGTTTGGAAATTAATTTGCGAGACGATTGTGGTAGTGTCTCCGACCTTACCTACTTTTTAGGACCCAAAGATTGACCACGCCCACTTTTTAGAATATGTTTCATCTACAAAACTACTGAACCGATTTTCCTGGAATTTTCAGGGAATGTACAGGGATGGGCCACTGTGGAAATATGATGCATATTTTCTTGAATTTCGAAGGGACGGGGTACTTCCGTTTGCCACATTTAAAAAAAGTCATATCAAATGCCGTCATAACCCAACTTAGGTTTTTATGGAAAGAACATTTTACCGCGCCCACTTTTTTCAATTTAACTTTGCAATTTAATTTTTTTGCAAAAACTACTGAACCTATTTTCCTAAAATTGTCAGAGAATGTACAGGGTTGACCCCCGAAAACAGGCTACATATTTTATTGAATTCTAGAGGGGGCGAGGTAACTCCCCTATGCGATATTTTTAAAAAATGCTATATTTGCAAAAATTACGCATGTATCGGTACGGATTAATCTACAATGTAGTTCTTCTTTGGGGCCTAAAGACCCGACCACGCCTGTTTTTTTTTTTTTTTAAATTGTGTACTCCAATACTACTGAACCGATTTCCATTAAATTTGCAGTAAAAGCTCAATGTTTGCCGTTGTTATGTATATTTTTTGAAATTCATAGGAGGTGGGGTACGGTCCCCATGCCTTTCTTTTAAACGCTTTATGTATAAGCTAAACTTATTATATTGGTTTCAGCAGCGAGGTTGTGTATATCCTAGGTAGAGCCAAAATACCGGACCACGCCCACTTTTATAATATATGTTATATCTTGAAAACTGATGACAACGACCACTCTTTTCACTGCATTTTTTTCCCAAAACTACTGAACCTAATTTCATGCAATTTTCAGAAAATGTTCATGAATATACCGTGGTCCAATATGCTATATATTTGTAGACGAGTTTCGGGGGCCTATTGCTTTATAATCGCTATATTTGCTAAACTTATAAGTACATCGGCTTGCAGATTAATTTACGAGACAACGGTGGTTGCGCCCCTGATCAAGAAAAGCGATACATTTACAAACTGCCTTAAATGGTGAGGTTCAACGGACCATCAGCCATCAAAAACTAAAACATATGAGTCTCAATAAGCTGGAGAATTCGACTTAAGTATTTTTTAACGTTCATAATTAGCTAGCTTTAGGATTAAGACAGGAGACATGGACGATAATAAATCCTAAACAGCATCAATAAAAAATTGTTATTAAAACTCATTGCGACGGGTCAGCAACGCGGACCGGGGTCTGCTAGTGCTAAATATTTTTGCTTAAGTGTGGTTAAGAGTCTGTAGAGCATCCTTTGGAAATGTTTACCGAAAGTACAGGGATATGATGTTTTCCGTGGGCAAGTCTATGTTTCCTGATATAATGGTCTTATTGAGAGGAATGACTCGCAAAATAAGACACCCTTTGGCAAGTTCATACGCCCAAAATTCTGAAGACCCCCTTAATACATACATTTTTTGGGAAAAAGTTGTTTTAATTCACACAGGCTGATGGTATACCTCTACCGACAAAGCCGACTGATACTTTTTTTATTTTTTTTTTAATATTACTGTTTCTGCATTATTAATTTTCAAATGTATTCTTGCAGTTGGTCAGTTTGTTTTTGGAAAACAAAAAAAATCCAATAACAACAAATCACAACCAACAAAAATCTAAATACGGAAACCACGAAAAAGAAACCTTGCCGTCAATAATAATTTACGAATGTTTCTACACAAAAATAATGGATGGATGGAATAACATGGCATTGCTACCGCTTTGCTGCCGAACGAACAAACAGTCAAATAAATATTCAGTTGTAAATATTACATTGTTTAATTTATAAGGTTCAGCACGTTATTATTGTAATTTGCATTTTCAACTGCTGCTGCTGCTGTTCGTTCGTTCGGCTGGGTTAAACTGGCCTCCTCACCCGACAGCCAGTTCACCAGCCAAGCCAACCTGGATGGTTGGTTGGTTGCATACAATGCAGTTGTTGCTTGCTACAGCAGTAGCTGGCAATGAGACAACGTTGGCAATGATGATAATGTTTGTTGCTACTGCTTTGGCTACTGTAATTGTTGTTAATGCTGTTGTTTATCGAATTTGTACTGGCTCTATTAGATGGGGTGGATTATTTAGAGAATTATGTATGTATTGGTCCCCAAAAAAATATTTTCCCCTAAAGTGTATTACCCATTACTTTATCAAAGATATCCTCATTAAGAAAAATTGGAACTGATTTCGTTTAGCATCAGAGTAGTGTGTGCCTTGGTACTTGCTTAGGGTACCGCAACTTCGACCTCAACAACCTTTATTCTTATTCTTGTTATTTGTTGCAAATTGTATTCCGTTTGCTCGATTATTCTTTAGTTCATTCGTATTTACGTCTGTTCTTCATTTGTCTCTATCTCTCCCCTCTCACATAGTCGTCCATCGATGTAAATATAGACTAAACATTTTTTATTGTTGTGTAATTATGTCTGTTTTTATTTTATTATAATTTGTTTTTTATTATTATTATTGTATTGTAATTATGTGGTAGGTAGCAGCCGTGGCAGCAGAAATGGGATGCATTTATATCTCATATGTACGTTTGTTGCAATAAAGTAACCGTGCAATCGTCATCAACATCTCCATCATCATCATCGCCATAATCATCAGCGTCATCATCGTCGTATTGGGAACGTGCAATTAAACCTCTTGCTAAACTAGCAACAAGAACAACAACAAAAGCTCAAAACAAAACGAAAAGACATTCATTTGAATCGACAGATGTTGCACACAGTGCAACAAAGTAAAAAGGGCGTTAATATATTTCCGGATGATGACAAAGTAAAAGTAGATTCAGGTTTCATTTAAATGGCAACAAACGTCAGCAGTTAGTATATGTGTGTCATATACCCACCTATAAATACATACCTCCTGTCCTCCTAAGAAAGTTGTGTTTAAGTAGTACTGGCCTCTACTACTCCTACCCTTAACCATGAGTAAGTACAAAATAAAACAAGTAAGAACGTTTTTCCTGGTCAAAACTCTGTAACTTTTGAACCGATAGAAATATTTTCATAATTCGTTCGACAGATAACATAATCAGCATTCCGGTGCTTTCAAAACTCTCGATTTCGGTTTAGTAGTTGCAGAGGGATTCAAGGTCAAAGTTACAAATTAAAGTTTTTTCATATTTTGCATCATAATATGCGTATTTTTGAGTTTTTCATATGTTCTAACTATATAAACAAGGTCAAACACCAATAAACAAACCATAAAAATACAAAAATGGAACAAGTGTCGTTTAGGGGCACCTCTAGGATCGGTCTGAAATTTTTACCATAGGTAACCCTTGGGACCCTTAACACAATGATATATAGCTTTCACGGGGGAAGTCCATACTTCCCAAAATATGGGTCTTGACATTTCGAAATTTCGTACTTCAACACCATTAGGTTGTTTATGGGCACCTCTCGGATCGGGCAAAAATGTTTACCCTTGGGACCCTGAATACGATATTTAGTTTTCCCGGGGGAAATCTATACTTCCCGAGATATGGGTCTTGAGATTTCGGAAATTTCGTACTTAAACACCATTAGGTTTTTTATGGGCTGAAATTTTTAACATAGGTGGCCCTTGTGGAAGTATGGACTTCCCCCGGGAAAGCTATATATCATTGTGTTCAGTGTCCCAAGGTGTACCTATGGTAAACATTTCAGCCCGATCCGAGTGGTGCCCATAAACAACCTAATGGTGTTCAAGTACGAAATTTGGGAAATATCAAGGCCCATATATCGGGACGTATGTACTTCCCCACGGGAAAGCTATATATCATTGTGTTCAGTGTCCCAAGGTGTACCTATGGTAAACATTTCAGCCCGATCCGAGTGGTGCCCATAAACAACCTAATGGTGTTCAAGTACGAAATTTGGGAAATGTCAAGGCCCATATATCGGGACGTATGTACTTCCCCACGGAAAACTATACATCATTGCGTTCCGGGTCCCAAGGGAGGTGTCCATAAACAACCTAATGGTGTTAAAGTACGAAATTTCGGAAATATCAGGGCCCATATCTCGGGAAGTATGGAATTTCACTAAAATGTAGTACCTGAGGAAAAATATAATAGCTGCGCTAATTTATTGAAACGATTCTTAAAGACAACAACCTAACAAAAAAAACAATGAATTTCAGAGAAATAGCTATTTCTTTCTCCCGAAATTTGCAAAAATTACGTATTTTCCAAAATTGCGAAAGAAATGTCGTCTTAGGAGCACGCCACGCCCACACCTTCCAATGTGTTGACCTAATTATACCCTATACCACAATGTGGAAAAGGGTATTATAAGTTTGTTTTGGTAAAAATTCATGTAACACCGCGAAATATTCGTCGGAGAGCCCCAATGTGGTATACCATTCTTCATATCTCGACGAGATAAAGCGATTTTGAGATGTGTGTCCGTCCGTCAGTCCGTCCGTCCGTCCGTCTGTCCATTATAAATTGTAAACACGCTCCAGGCCGCAATTATGGACCGACCGTCACGAAATTTTGTATGGAGGTCGGGTTCAAATCAGAATAGATCCCTATTCTTATTGGTGATGATCGTGCAATATTTAGCGGGTGAAATGGACCAAAAACATAATATTTATCCAATTTTGTAGCGGCTCTGTAGGTCTCAATAATAGTCCGATCAACGCGTAATTTTATATAAGGTAAGAGTATATCACAAAGGAGAAGCTTGCAATTTGAGATGGCGATCGGATAATGGACCAAAACTTTTGTGTGAAAATTGTGAAAAATTTTAGTATACAGCTTATATCTTAATTCCTGGAAGTGACATTCCGAACAAGTGAGATATACATGAAAGTGGAACGCTTGACCTTTCAATTGATGCCAATTATGTTGGTGTGCATGATCAGATAACAGAGTTACAGCCAATATATCCCGTTATTTGTTTGTAGTGTAGTAATAAACTCGGTAGAAGTCGCAATTATACATCAATAGTCACGAAATTGTGCACCGGGTAAGAGTATAGGTCGAAAAAGATGCCTACAATTTTGAATAATGATCTGATATCCTTTAGCGGGTAAAGTGGACCATTACTTTTGTATGAAAAATAGAAACATTTTATTTTTGGTCGATATTTTAATTTCTTGAGGACATATATATTTCGCAAAGTAACCTACATATGAAAAAAACTACTGACCTTTCCTCTGATGTAAATTGCAATAAAGTGTTTGCTAGATAACGGGCCTACTGCCTAATATATAATGGGTTCTGTGTAGAGAACCACATTTTTATCCCATGCTACATATTGTCTCTCCAAAAGTTTATGTAACACCACGAAATATTCGTCCTAGACCCCTTATTTGGTATGCCAAAATTCATATCTCGACGAGATAAAGCGATTTAGCGATGTGTGTCAGTCCATTAAAAATTGTAAACAAGCTTAAGGCCTCAATTATGGACCGATTGTAACAAATTTTTTAAGGAGATTGGGTTAGGGCCAGAATAGAAATGATTAGTTTTTGGTGATGATCGTGAAATGTTCAGGGGATGAAATGGACCAAAAACAAAATTTTAACCAATTTTGTAGCGGCTCTGTAGGTCAAAATAATAACCCGCAAAATTTTAAACAAAGTTTGAGTTTATGATGAAGAAGAAGCGTACAAACCAACGTGAAGATCAGATAATACTTAGGGGGTTAAATGGACTGAAACTTTTGTGTGAAATTGGTAAAAATTTCAATAACGTAGCGGTTAAACAACGGAAGTAGTAGTACTACATAAGTGGGTTTCATTACATTTAAGTTTGTGTGAACTAAATTTTCCTTTCCTGCTAAAAAAATGTCTTTGTCATGCTAGATAACTTTTTGGTTTTGGTCACAATCATTGAAAAGAAGTTCCGTGGAGAGCGATTGTCCAGGGATAGTGGTATAGGGTATCCCATGGTCGGCTCCGTCCGACTATAGACTTTTCTTACTTGTTTTTTGTTTTCCTTAGTTTCAATATTTTTACTATCGAATGCCATACAGAAATTAACAATCAGTGACAACAAAACATTGGGGTATTAACCAGGAAAATCGATTCCTTAACCACTGTGCGGAGTTAAGTTCGGCCAGGTCGAACTTGTTATACCCTCCCCCTCCACCACGAATTGTATTGAAGTAAAATGGAACAATTTGTTTCTTTCGTTTATGAAAAAGACTAAATACCAAATTTCAGCAAGTTCGGTAAAACAATGTGGCTAACCTTCAAAATACCGAAATTCGGGAGGTACCGTTCCATGGGGGCTATATAAAGACCTGGGCCTATAGCGGCAAATATCTAGGAGAAAGTTTTATACCCCCAACAAAGACTAAGAATCAAATTTCAGCCATTTCGGTGTGATAATGAGGCTAAAACTTTCAAAATACCAAAAATCGGGTGGTACCGATCTATGGGGGCTATATGAAGGCGTGAACCTATAGCGACAGATTTAGTACGGAACGTTTAATATCCAAAATGAAGAACAAATACGAAATTTCAGCAATTTCGGTGGAATATTGAGGATACAACATTCAAAATACCGGAAATTGGGAGGTACCGTTCTATGGGGGCTATACTAAGGCGTGGACCTGTACCGACAATTTTCTGGGGGAAAGTTTTACACCTCCAACGAAGACTAAATATCAAATTTCAGCCATTTCTGAGGAGTATTGACGCCACAACCTTAAAAAACCCGAAAATCGGGAGGTACCGTTCTATGAGGGCTATATGAAGGCTTGGACCATATCCAGGAGAAAGTTGTATACCCCAACAAAGACTAAGTATCAAATTTCAGCCATTTCGGTGTGATAATGAGGATAAAACCTTTAAAATACCTAAAATTGGGTGGTACCGATCTATGGGGGCTATATGAAGGTGTGGACCTATAGCCACAGATTTACGTTTATTACCCCAAATGAAGACAAATACCAAATTTCAGCCATTTCGGAGGATTATTGTGGCCACAACCTTCAAAATACCGAAAATCGGGAGGTACCGATCCATGGGGGCTATACTAATGCATAGACCTGTACCGACAATTTTCTGGGGGAAAGTTTTATATCTCCAACAAAGACTAAATATCAAATTTCAGCCATTTCTGAGGAGTATTGACACCACAACCTTAAAAACCCGAAATCGGGAGGTACCGTTCTATGGGGGCTATACTAAGGCGTCGACCTACACCGACAAATTTCATATGGAACGTTTAATACCACAAATGAAGACCAAATACCGAGTTTCAGCCATTTTGCTGCAGTATGGAGACCACAAACTCAAAATACCGGAAATAGGGAGGTACCATTATTTTTTTATACCCCCAACGAAGACTTAATACCAAATTTCAGACATTTCTGAGGAATATTGAGGCCACAACCTTTAAAACACCTAAAATCGGTAGGTACGTTCTATGGGGGCTATATAAAGGCTTGGGCCTATACCGACAAATTTCATATGGAACGTTTAGTACCCTAAATGAAGACCAAATACCAAATTTCAGCCACTTCGGAGGATTATTGTGGCCACAACTTTGAAAATACCGAAATAAGGAGGTGCCGTTCTATGGGGGCTATATAAAGGCGTGGACCTATACCGACAAATTTCTGGGGGAAAGTTTTGTACCCTCAACGAAGACTAAGTATCAAATTTCAGTCATTTCGGTGTGATAACCGTGGTGCAATGGTATGCACACCCGCCTTGCACTCAGAAGGTCTGCGGTTCGATTCCCAGGTCAGGCAACATCAAATTTCCAACGATGGCAAAATACCCATCAGTAATGTTGGCGACATTTCCTGAGTATTTCAGCCATGTAAAACTTCTCTATAAAGTGGTGTCGTAAGACACGCCGTTCGGACTCGGCTATAAACTGTAGGTCCTATATCATAGAGGTAATATGAATCAGGGTGCACTCATTGATATGAGAGAAGTCTCCCTTGTCCCGCCTGGGATGTTTGTGGAACATTATTATTATTAACGAGGCTAAAACCTTCAAAATATCGAAAAACGGAAGGTACCAAATTACAAAGCTCTATCTTAAAAATTGCGAGCTGCAACTTGATTTCAACAGACGGACGTACGGACTGACGGACAGGGTAATATCAAGAATTTTACCCTGATCAAGAATATATATACTGTATAGGGTCTCCGATGAATATTTCGATGTGTTACAAACGGATTGACAAACTTAATTATAACCTTCATATTATGGTGGAGGGTATTACAAATAAAAAAGTATCAGTCGGCTTTGCCGACAGAGATATACCCTCAGCCTGTGCGAACTGAAGCGCTATTTTCCCAAAAAACTTATGTATTTAGGAGGTTTTCAAAAGGTTGAGCGTATGTATGAACCGACAAAAATATAGATTTGGATAAAGCTCAAAAGTTTTGCGGGGGAAATACTTAAAGGAATGTACCGGCATAGTCTTAATTTGGGAATCATACCTCTCGACAGATATCGCGGTCACCTGTCAGTTGGTCACCATATAAATTAGAGCTTTTGGACCATTATATCAGGAAACTTAAACTTGCCTACAAAAACATAATACAGCTGTAAACAGGGCCACAAGGAGTACCTTCGGTAACAATTTTCAAGGGATCCTTGAACAGACCTTTAACCGCACAAAAATGTTGAGCATTTGTGTAGGTGGTACCCAAAGTAGTGGACTGATAGGGCCCACTTTTGGACATAAACTAAGTTTGGACAAAATGTTTCTATATCCAATGATTAGACTAAATCGGTTGGTTGCTTCGTTTATGTGATATCGCTCATATCATTTTAGCGAATATTTTCGAACTTATGTGGGGAAGTTACCAGAAGGAGTGGACCTATAAGCACTATCTTCGAATTTAATTTAATATTCGACGAAATATTACGATATGCAAAGTGTGGACAAACTCAGTATTCTGTTAGAGAGTTGTCGTGCGCACCAGCCACTGCACATTCTGACCACGGGAGATTTTTACAGCTTTCGGGCTATTTTCTCAGGAAGTATGGACTTGCCATCCAAAAAAACGTGTACCATCGTAAAAGGGGCTTTGAGCGCATCATTTTGCAAAAAAAAATCAAAACAATTTGAGGGGAGGTTCTATCCAGCTCTATAC
This sequence comes from Musca autumnalis, assembly GCF_047663935.1. Lineage (NCBI taxonomy): Eukaryota > Metazoa > Arthropoda > Insecta > Diptera > Muscidae > Musca > Musca autumnalis. Next base: position 22,297,747 of record NW_027411977.1, read on the forward strand.
CTTGTGTGGAAGGTACCCGAAGGAGTTGAAGTGAATGGTCGATATTCTAAGCGGATCTATGAATCGTAGAAAGTATGGTTCAAATCGGTTACAGCCTTCGAGAGTTATCATGCGCACCAATTTAGCGATAGGTTTTGAACTTTTGGGGGGAAGGTACCCGAAAGAGTGAACCGATATGGGCCATCTAACAACACGTTTTAATTTTGAGCAAAATATTACGTCTGCCATATTTTGGACCGAATCGGTTTGTATGTTCGAAAGTTATCGGACGCTGCATATACTATACATGGTGCCATAGCGGGTTTTTACAGCTTTCGGCCCGTATTCTGGGGAATATAAACTTGCCCCTGAAAAAACTTGATTCGATAGGAGGTCTTAAACAGCGCTTTTCCGATATAGTCCATATTCGAACTTGATCTATGTCTGGCTGGAGCGCACCATAACTCTCAAACGGATCAACCGATTTGGAGCAAAATTTGGCTTTAAGTTCGAAGATAGACCATATGGGTCCACTCCATCAGGTACCTCCCCCACAAAATTTCGAAAAAGGTTCGGAAAAATTGTGTGCACGATATCTGTAGAAGGGAGTAACCGATTTGGTCCATATCTTGGACATCCTGAAATTTCTACCAGGTATAGATGAAGTTTTAACCTCCCATCCAAAATTTAGGAAAAGTTCAGTTTAGGGCCTGTCTCAAATCGCTTGGATTCTTTTTGCATACACATGTATTTGATGCTTCCATTACGAGGCTACTATTTTTTCAGAGGCAAGGCAATACATCCTTAGAAAATTGCCCAAAAGTCGTAAAAAGCCCTAGGCCTTCATGCGAATACCTGGGCGCAAGATAACTCTCGACCGATTCTGTCAAAAATTTGCCCGTCTGTCTGTCTGGCTGGTTGCAGCGCACCATAACTCTCAAACAGATTTACCGATTTGGTCCAACATTTTCGTAATATTTTTCCAAACTTTTAAGTTCGAAGATGGGCTATATGGGTCCATTCCCCCACAAAATTTCGATAATGTTCGGAAAAATTGTGTGCACGATATCCGTAGAAGGGAGTAACCGATTTGGTCCATATCTTGCACATCGTGAAATGTCTACCAGGTATAGATGAAGTTGTATCCTTCCATCCAAAATTTCGGAAAAGTTCAGTTTAGGACCTGTTCTTAAATCTCTTGGATTCTTTTTGTATACACATGTATTCCATGCTTCCATTACGAGGCTACTATTTATTTCAGAGGCAAGTCAATACTTCCATAGAAATTTACCCAAAAGCTGTAAAAAGCCCTAGGGCTTCATGTGTAATACCTTGGCGCACGATAACTCTCGACCGATTCGTTCAAAAATTTGGTAGCGCACCATAACTCTCAAGCGGATTAACTGATTTGGACAAAAATGTTCGCAATATTTATTCCTTCGGCCACCTCCCCCACACAATTTTGAAAATGCTTGAAAAATTGTGTGTAAGATAACTCTTGAAGGGAGTAACCAATTTGGTGCATATCTTGCACATCGTGAAATTTCTACCAAGCACAGATGAAGTTTTAACCTCACATCCAAAATTTGGGAAAAATTCAGTTTAGTAACTGTTTTCAAATCGCTTTGATTATTTGTGCATACACATGTATACGATGCTCCCATTACGACGTAAAGTTGCATGGAGTGGGCAATACATTGCCATTGTGCTGATATGTTATCGGGGCGAGGGGTGCTTTAATTAAACAATTGGCCCAGTTGAGTGAAATATGCTGTGGCTATCTGTTGTGATTGAAGCTTACCGACGTCTAACTTTAATGGTGTGTCTGTTCACACTTTATTTGCTACGTTTAACCGGGTAAGGTCATATGTTTCTTCTAAGCGCTCGTAGAATATATCTTTGGTCTGTTCGTTCTTGTCTTCGGTTCGAACATGAGCGCAAATAAAGCTAACGTTGAAAAATGTTGCTTTTATCCGTATTGCAGCAAGTTATTCGTTCACTGGGGTGGAGCTGGATACCGGATGTTTAACCTCCGTCCAACTACAAATCGGCCATCAAACTCATGCTTTCTGTTATGGCAGCTATATTACAGCGCCTCTCCCAATCCATCGTGTTTCCTGTATGGTAATAATGTCGGCCTCATACTTTTCAAGAACATCTGCAAATGCGTAAACTGCACTTTTTTTATAAAGAGTGCCAACATTCCAGTAGTGGAATTCTGTAACTCATTTTTTGAGTTACCGAAAAAAATCGGTTAAATTAAAATGGTTATGATTTCGGTGATTAACGATGTTTTTCGGCAATAAAAAGTAGTCGTAAAGTTCTACCGATAGCAAGAGTGCAATCAACTTTTATTTGAACTTTTCATTCATAAGTTTGCGTTTTAAGTTAGTTAAGTTAGAGAATCGCACTTCAGGTACAGATTCGCAGATCATGGGCCTTAAAACGTTTGCGGAGGTCGTCAACTTTAGAAGGGTTTGTTTTTCTATTCCTTTTTTAATATTAGGTTGTTTTTTTTTTTTGTAGAGGAGGGTTACTAACCCAACGCCCAAATCCAAGTTTTTATAGTTCTTATGGGTGAACGAGAGACAACTACGAGAGCTAACTACCTTAAGTGGATGTTAAAGGCAGCTCCCCAAGCAACATCACGGGGAGGTCAGTGGCCACTTGAGACGAAAGAGGTACCAAGATAAGTTGTGGGCTTTGCCATGTTAAAACCGATCAAGACCTTTGCTTGGTATCTTTTATACTTTACGTCACCCAACCCCCCTTCCCATCGCTTTAGTGCACCGAACAAATAATTACTGTACAAAGTCAAGTGGGATCAGAATATTTGTGACATTTTCTATGGGCGATGTTAATATACTTTTTAATTTAAAATTGTCTAAATAAAGGAAATAATATATTAAGGATCATTCTTCGTATTTATCAATTTCAATGCATTAATAAATATAGAAACTATAAACCGTTCTTTCACATTTACACAACGCAACATTACTCCTTATTACATTTACAACTACACATAAACGCATTTATACGCTTCAAATGTAAGTAATTCAGTATGCAGTCATTTGGATGGATGGATCGATCGATAATATCTACCCCCCCTCTAGAACTGTCCTTCAATAATTTTTCCACCAAAAACCTACAATCATGCATTGCATTACTCAAAATCACAAACAAAGGTTAAAGTTATGTTTGTAATATTGTTAAGCTTGTTGGTGGGTCAGTTGGTTGGCTTGTTTGTTCGTTTGTTTGTCTGTCCTCTGTATTTTTTGGTTTATTTGTCGGAATGTATGGCTCGAGTTAAAAAATATTTAATTGCCTTTCATTGCGGTTGGATTCTTGTTATTATCATTATTATAACTGTTGTTGTTGTTGTGCTGTTGTACTTGTTGTTACTGTCGCACATATTATTCGTGAATTCATAATTTCGACGAATATGAAATATTTTTGAAGGGACTGCTGCGGGTGGTATTGCAACTTAGATGAAGGGCCTCCTGATAATAAACACACAACTATTTTCCATAAGCCTCAAAGAAAGAAAAGGACAACTTTTTGAGGCACCTTTAGATTTGTCAACGAATGTTTTTGAGGCACGGTTCTGATGGAGGTTTTTTAAAGAATATTTTTGAGGCAATTTTTCATGAAGTGGATTTTTTAAAGAATATTTTTTGAGGTAGTCATTCATGAACGTGGATTTTTTAAAGAATATTTTTTGAGCTAGTCATGAACGTGGATTTTTTAAAGAATATTTTTTGAGCTAGTCATGAACGTGGATTTTTTAAAGAATATTTTTTGAGCTAGTCATGAACGTGGATTTTTTAAAGAATATTTTTTGAGCTAGTCATGAACGTGGATTTTTTAAAGAATATTTTTTGAGCTAGTCATGAACGTGGATTTTTTAAAGAATATTTTTTGAGCTAGTCATGAACGTGGATTTTTTAAAGAATATTTTTTGAGCTAGTCATGAACGTGGATTTTTTAAAGAATATTTTTTGAGCTAGTCATGAACGTGGATTTTTTAAAGAATATTTTTTGAGCTAGTCATGAACGTGGATTTTTTAAAGAATATTTTTTGAGCTAGTCATGAACGTGGATTTTTTTAAAGAATATTTTTTGAGCTAGTCATGAACGAGGATTTTTTTATAGAATATTTTTTGAGCTAGTCATGAACGTGGATTTTTTAAAGAATATTTTTTGAGGTAGTCATTCATGAACGTGGATTTTTTTAAAGAATGTTTTTTGACGTAGTCATTCATGAACGTGGATTTTTTAAAGAATATTTTTTGAGCTAGTCATGAACGTGGATTTTTTAAAGAATATTTTTTGAGCTAGTCATTCATGAACGTGGATTTTTTAAAGAATATTTTTTAGGTAGTCATTCATGAACGTGGATTTTTTAAAGAATATTTTTTAGGTAGTCATTCATGAACGTGGATTTTTTAAAGAATATTTTTTAGGTAGTCATTCATGAACGTGGATTTTTTAAAGAATATTTTTTGAGCTCGTCATGAACGTGGATTTTTTAAAGAATATTTTTTGAGGTAGTCATTCATGAATGTGGATTTTTTAAAGAATATTTTTTGAGCTAGTCATGAACGTGGATTTTTTAAAGAATATTTTTTGAGCTAGTCATGAACGTGGATTTTTTTAAAGAATATTTTTTGAGCTAGTCATGAACGTGGATTTTTTTAAAGAATATTTTTTGAGCTAGTCATGAACGTGGATTATTTTAAAGAATATTTTTTGAGCTAGTCATGAACGAGGATTTTTTTAAAGAATATTTTTTGAGCTAGTCATGAACGTGGATTTTTTAAAGAATATTTTTTGAGCTAGTCATGAACGTGGATTTTTTTAAAGAATATTTTTTGAGCTAGTCATGAACGTGGATTTTTTTAAAGAATATTTTTTGAGCTAGTCATGAACGTGGATTTTTTTAAAGAATATTTTTTGAGCTAGTCATGAACGTGGATTTTTTTAAAGAATATTTTTTGAGCTAGTCATGAACGTGGATTTTTTAAAGAATATTTTTTGAGCTAGTCATGAACGTGGATTTTTTAAAGAATATTTTTTGAGCTAGTCATGAACGTGGATTTTTTAAAGAATATTTTTTGAGCTAGTCATGAACGTGGATTTTTTAAAGAATATTTTTTGAGCTAGTCATGAACGTGGATTTTTTAAAGAATATTTTTTGAGCTAGTCATGAACGTGGATTTTTTAAAGAATATTTTTTGAGCTAGTCATCAACGTGGATTTTTTAAAGAATATTTTTTGAGCTAGTCATGAACGTGGATTTTTTAAAGAATAGTTTTTGAGCTAGTCATGAACGTGGATTTTTTAAAGAATATTTTTTGAGCTAGTCATGAACGTGGATTTTTTTAAAGAATATTTTTTGAGCTAGTCATGAACGTGGATTTTTTTAAAGAATATTTTTTGAGCTAGTCATGAACGTGGATTTTTTTAAAGAATATTTTTTGAGCTAGTCATGAACGTGGATTTTTTTAAAGAATATTTTTTGAGCTAGTCATGAACGAGGATTTTTTTAAAGAATATTTTTTGAGCTAGTCATGAACGTGGATTTTTTTAAAGAATATTTTTTGAGCTAGTCATGAACGTGGATTTTTTTAAAGAATATTTTTTGAGCTAGTCATGAACGTGGATTTTTTTAAAGAATATTTTTTAGGTAGGAACCTTATTTTATCTCCCTTTTTGACCTTTTCTCTCCAGGGCCCCATAAAGCTGTACCACAGACTTATTACTCGCCCGATATTTGACCATGGATTGTATAAAGACTTGTTCATTGCGATGAATTTATATATATGCATGTGTGTATACATGTTCAATTGTATATATCATTGTCATTTATATGACAAATATTTATATCCATCCAACTTATCCTTTATTTTTGCGTTGTGTGTGTGTGGGGGGGGTTTTTCGAGTTCGGTTTCGTTTGTTTCGCCTTGACTTGCGTGTAAAAATCCGATGGCATATTTTGGTGTGTATGCGTGCGTGTGATTGTGTTAACGCCATGATTTCTGCCACAAAACGAAGTCAAATTTACCACAACAAACAGGTCAGCTTGTTGCAGGCAACAGAGAGGAAAAAACAGAGCAACAAGAATATGACGAAGCAAGGGATATAAGGATGAGGTTGTCGCATCAATGCCAGCGTATGTACGAATGTATGTCCTTGTTATTGGTATGCCGTTATTTTTTCTTGTTGTTGTTATTTACTTGACCAGTAAATGCCACTGTGTCATGTTGACAAAATTATTATTAAATCGAAGTTTAATTTTTATAAAGTTTTGCAAAAGACGGACAACAACTACAGAGACAGAAAGAGAGGCACACATGCAGTCATAACCGGACAAATGGAATAAGTAAAGACTTTCCATTTGTCTGGGGGCAACAGGATGGTGGGATTTGCTGCAATATTAACAGACTATGATGGTAGCTCCAACATATAGCCTATTTTTTCATTGAAAAATTATACGATTATAAAAATGTGCGAATGTCGAAAAATTAAATTATTCCACATTTTTCCTGGCTGTTGTTGGTCGTAGCTTCTGTGTCTTGTGTTTTTTATTTTTTAAGCAGAAATATTGAATTTTAATTCATTTGTATTTTTATATATTGTAAATGTCGATCATACGTTCAATATGTGTCGCACTTGTCTGTTTCTCTCTTACCGGTCGGTCATTTGGACAGGCTATACGATTCCATAGCGGACAGACACCGACACATACACGTTGTACGATAATCATTTTTAATGTGAAACATTTGTGGTTGTCACTTTAACGGCAGCAGGTAACAGCAGAAGTACCAGCTACTCTACTTCTTCCAATACACTTTGAATCCATCGGGTCTACGGGGAGGTTTTAAATAAAGCAAAGTTATGCCGCCGGCCGCCTGACTCAGTCGAATAAGCAAAAGTGAACAAGTGGTTAAGTCGTATGTATATTTTTTATGGTTGGTGTGTGTGTGCCGGACTTTATTGCCAAACTGAGCTAGTACAGGTGTTAAACATTCAATTAAAAAGAAACATGAGTTCATAACGCTTTTAATAACATTTGTAATAAGTCGGCCAGCATTGAATGATGGTCCAGATGGCTTACAGGGGTTAAGGAAAGATTTTTCAAAGGGGGATTTTTTTTAAATGACCATCAGAGAATATTTTTTCCATTAACGTGGATTTTTTAAAGAATATTTTTTCCATTAACGTGGATTTTTTAAATAATATTTTTTCCATTAACGTGGATTTTTTAAAGAATATTTTTTCCATTAACGTGGATTTTTTAAAGAATATTTTTTCCATTAATGTGGATTTTTAAAGAATTTCATTTCCATTAACGTGGATTTTTTGAAGAATATTTTTTCCATTAACGTGGATTTTTTAAAGAATATTTTTTCCATTAACGTGGATTTTTTGAAGAATATTTTTTCCATTAACGTGGATTTTTTAAAGAATATTTTCCATTAACGTGGATTTTTTAAAGAATATTTTCCTTTAACGTGGATTTTTTAAAGAATATTTTCCATTAACGTGGATTTTTTAAAGAATATTTTTTTCCATTAACGTGGATTTTTTAAAGAATATTTTTCACATTAACGTGGATTTTTTAAAGAATATTTTTTCCATTAACGTGGATTTTTTAAAGAATGTCATTTCCATTAATGTGGATTTTTTAAAGAATATTTTTTTCCATTAACGTGGATTTTTTAAAGAATATTTTTTCCATTAACGTGGATTTTTTAAAGAACATTTTTCCATTAACGTGGATTTTTAAAGAACATTTGTCCATTAACGTGGATTTTTTAAAGAATATTTTTTCCATTAACGTGGATTTTTTAAAGAATATATTTTCCATTAACGTGGATTTTTTAAAGAATATTTTTTCCATTAACGTGGATTTTTTAAAGAATATTTTTTCCATTAATGTGGATTTTTTAAAGAATGTAATTTCCATTAACGTGGATTTTTAAAGAATTTCATTTCCATTAACGTGGATTTTTTGAAGAATATTTTTTCCATTAACATGGATTTTTTAAAGAATATTTTTTCCATTAACGTGGATTTTTTAAAGAATATTTTTTCCATTAACGTGGATTTTTTAAAGAATATTTTTTCCATTAACGTGGATTTTTTAAAGAATATTTTTTCCATTAACGTGAAAAGGTTAAAACAAGGAACACGTCCTTCCTCTTTAAGGGAGGGCAAGGGATCAAATGGAGAACATTTTATTTTAACAGCCGGACTACAATGGCCGACTGGCTAAATGTCCTTCCTGTACTGCACGTCACATGTCACAGTGTGAAAATTCATAACGAACCATAAATGAAATTATTGAATTATTTAAATGACACAAATAATATCATTACTCTCTCGATACGATGTGATACGATATGGAAGGATATGATATGATGCCAAAGCATGACTACGCACACACACACACGCAAACAAAAGAGTATATGTAACACTTACACAATAAACAAATAAACACAAATATTCACACAAACACACACACATGCACATGAAGTGTAAGGATAACTACTGTTTTTAACCGACTCGCTACAATAATTCCCTTCCCATACCATTTGTTTTACTGCCCCCTCATCCCTTCACCATCTTTACCACTTAAATTAACCAACATTTCATATTATTTGTTTACATTCAATTCAAGCATGGGCACACACACACAATAGGACACACAAACACATTTATGCTTACATACATGTATACATTGTTGTTGCTTTTGTTGCTGTTACGTTTGTTCAATCGTCCATATCCCGTTTTACATGTGATTTTTTTCCACTTCACGCATAATCGAGATGGTGTGAAAAATCGCACTTTGTTGCCGTGACCATTGTTGTAATTTTTGCTGTTGTTGTTGTTACTAGTGTTTGGCACAACAATGTGGCATGTGTAAACAAATACACATATACATATACACAAAAATCCACACACACACACACCTACAAATGACATTTACACTTCACACATAATACAATCCTTTTTTTGTCGCGTTTATTCTCTCACTCTTTCTCTCTTTCCTTGTGGTTTCCTATCTTTGAGAGGAGCCTTTTGTTAATATTCACTTGTTTATTTTTTAATTTCGTTAATATCAACCAAAGTATCGGGCAATGAAAATGTCAAAATAATACTGGCACGACGACAAACACATTTTCTGGTGGACACGAACATATACAGACCCACATATAAATCTTGAAATGTCAATATGTATATTAGAGTGTTACGAGTACGAGCTGGTTCTAAATACACCATACTAGATCTACGTTTTAGTATAGCATCAATCTACAAACATCGACTTATTTGCGATATTCTGGAATTTTCAAGCGGGGCTCAACTTCTAAGATATTTCAATCTTATTTTCTATCTATCTGCATATTTAGTCTTAGCCTTATTTTATTTTTTGAAAGTCTACCAAGCAATACAGCCACCCTAATATTCACAGTAGAAATTTTAATGTGTATTTGTATTTCCATCATTTCTTTTCGATTCGATTTATAATCGACTTCTTTAATATGCAGCACACACATAGCTCAGATGAAATCCACGTTTGTTTGACAGTCCTATACCAAACCTGATAATCCTCATCAGCGTGGTCAGTTAAAGAGTGTTACTCATCATAGTCATTGGTTAAATGTGTATTTTTTAAAGAAAGATACACACACTCACATCGATGTCCCAAACATTCCAAAAACAGAAGAGACGATAATGATTATCAGAAATATTAATAACCGACAGTGATGCACTTAACCATCACTTGCAGCAGTAAATAGAACTCTAGTATTTCGAGATACATAAATATGAAATATTTTTGTAAAGTATGACACAGTTGCACTTGAAAGTGAACATCAATTTTTGTAGTATTCAATTTGAATATTGTTATGTGTTACGTATGCGTATCGACAACGCTCATACGCCCCAAAGTCCCGAGAAATCAAGTTTGCCCGCAAATACGTTACCTCACGTAGGGAATGAAAGATACCAAGGAACTGTCCTGACCGGCTTTAACATGGCAAATCCCTGGATTTATCATGGTCCCTCTTTCATCTCATGTGAACACTGACCTCCTCATGATGTCACCTGGGGAGCTGCCTTTAGCAACCCTTAAAGGTAGTGAGCTAACATGTGCCGCGCGTTCACCCATAAGAACGTTGAAAACTTGGGTTCGGAAGCCGGGTAAGTAACCCTCCCCTAGAAAAAGCAGCCAACTATGAAAAAAACGAAAGAAAAGAATCTGCACCTGCAATGTTCGCAGGAAATACGATGAATTGGAAAAGGTGTCACAACAACACTTAAAGTTGACGCAGTGTATTATAGCTGACATGAAACAAAGCATGAGTTTGGTTGCTGATTTGTAGTTGAACGGAGGTTAAAATATTCGGTCTCCAGCTTCACCCCAGTCAATGGATGACTTGCTAAAATTCGAATAAAAGCAAAATTCTTCAACATTAGCTTTATTCGCGCTCATGCTCCAATCGAAGACAGGGACAAACAGACTGAAGATATATGCTACAAGCGCTTAGAAGAAACATATAACCGTTGTCCTGCCCATGACATTAAAGTTATTCTAGGCGACTTTAATGCTAAAATTGGAAAGGAGGATATCTTTGGCCCAACAGTCGGGAAATTCAGTCTCGACAGTGAATAATCTGACAATAGTATGAGGCTGGTAGTTAGTAGTACCAGAATTAAGCATCTCGATATTCATAAGGGCACCTGACTGTCTCCAGATTAAAGAACAAGAAATCAAATTGATCACGTTGTGATCAGCGTGTTGGATGTACAATCGTTCCGAGGAGCAAACATAGATTCGGGCCACTTCCTTGTTGCAGCAAAGGTACGTACCCATGTAAACGTTGCAAATAAAACATGAACAGATACAACGGGGAAGTTAAACATCGGTAGGCTGCAAACACAGCAGACAGGCACAGCCTATTTCAAAGCACTCATCGTCCCGATAACATATCAACACAATGGCAAAATATTTCCCTCTCCCTGCAAACAGCCGCAAAATCCATACTTGGATACCAGAGACCTCCACCAAGGAATCCATGGTATGACCAGGAGTGTCGTGCTGCTACCGAAGAGAAAAATGCGTCATATAGGGCTACTCAACAATCTGTAACAACGAGTAGCGCAGGAGAGAGGTATCGGGAAGAAAGGTGAGAGAAGAATCGTCTTTTCCGTAGGAAAGAGAGAGAAATGAGAAAGGGGAAGTGTGAAAAAATGAAGATGTACATGAGTCAGAATGAAGTCCGAAAATGCTACCAAAGCGTTAAACATCAAACTGATGGCTTTGGTACAGGCACATCATCCTGTAGAGACCAGCAAGGTAATTTGGTAACTGATACAGATAATGTGCTAAGGTTATGGAAAAAACAATTGCCAAACTGTTGGTATCCAATAGTAGCGAAGATGACGAAGATACCACAGATCCAACCCCCAGAAAATGGTATTGTATGTATACCGCCCAGACAAGATGAGGTAAATTCAGAAATAAACCGGCTAAAGAATAATAAGGCAACAGGAGCCGATGGCTTACCAGCCGAGCTGCTCAAAACCGGAGGTGACACGCTTATAAGGTGTATGCAGCTATTTAGCACCATATAGCATAAAACGCGTACCCGACGATTGGAACCTCAGTATCCTGTGTCCCGTCCACAAGAACGGAGATAAGAATGTATGCTCTAACTATAGGGGCATAAGTCTTCTCCCTTTCGCCTACCAGATAGTATCAGGGATATTGTGCGAACAAATAAAGCCTGTGGTCAATAAAAATTGGACCATACCACTGCGGCTTTAGACATTACAAGTCCACCATTGACCAGTTATTTACCCTGCGGCAAATCCTGGAGAAGGTAGACAACTACCACCTTTTTATCATATATCTGAATTTGGTATCTCCGCAAAGCTGACTCGGCTTTGTAAAATGACTTTAACTGATACTAGATCCTCAGTTAAAATGGGAAAGAACCTCCCCGAACAATTCAGTACCAAAAGACAAGACAAGATAAGGAGACAGCGTTCCGTGTGACCTATTCAACATCCTGCTGGAAAAGGTTATACAAGATGCAAATGTCAAAAGAAATGACACAATCTGCAACAACAGCCACATATTACTTGCTTATGTTGATGACATAGACATTATGGGACGATCAGTAAAAGAAGTAACTGATACCTTTATGAAGCACGAAGGAGTATCTAGTAAAGTTGGTCTGGCGGTAAACGGCGAGAATACCAAGTTAATGGTGTCGACCCGAGAATTGGAGATATTTTCTTAGTTCGGCTTATGGAATAAATGTTCTGTAATGGGTCAGCTAAGTAAGAAATGTAATTTTCTAAATCTTGAAATCTGAGTGACTCATTACAATATATTTATAACCACTGGCATTTTTTCATGAATCGGGTATTATTGTAGACCATTCATATTTGGTCACTTTCGTCTATGAACCAGTGATTCAATTGAGATGTATATTAAATCGTATGACCGGACACAGCATTTAAAAAAATATCTTTTTAATATTAGTCCACGGATCGATTCTCTAGAAGGTTAAATCCAGTTAGATTTTTCGGCGGATCATTTCTCAGGAAGATTTGGCTTTCCTTGGCAAAAAAATCTACACGATACGAAAAGTGGTCTTAAACTGTATAGAAGCACAAAAGTGTAAAATTTTTGCTTATGAAATAACTTAAGTAATTTTAGTTAGTCGACGTAGTCTTTTGGAGCTTTCGAGTACAGGACATATTTCAAAACCGTCTCCAAACTACACTTATGCGAAAATGTTGACCTTTTGTAAGGTGGGTATCGGAAGATGTTGTCCGAAAGAATGCATCATCTAATCTGATTTCAGTTTGAGAGAAATATAACGAAGTACAAAGGTTGGACCAATGTTAGTCACTCCCTTTAATAGCTGTGATTCCCACCAGACATTTTCTAAGGTCCCTGTAAGATTTTTAAGAGTTTTTGGAACAAAATATCAGAAAGCATGAACCTTCCCATGGCAAACATTATTTCTCTGTAAACAAGACCAACGATTATTTTTCGATAAAAATTTGCAACCAATCCACTTAACCTAAAATGTTCAACTTTTGTGAGCAGGTTACCTGAAGATGTTTTCCCATATAAACCTTCTTGGAACTTTATGTGCATTTGGAAGCAATTTCACCATGTGCAAAGTTTCGGCCCACTTACAATTCGTAAGTCATTTGAGTTAGTGTCGGTAGGGTATTTTGGAGCTTCTGGGATTTAATCTGAAGAAGTATGGACTTGTACCTCCCACCCAAAAGTTGACAATTTTTCTCTAAAATTCTGCGCACGATCATACTCGAAAGGAGTATCCGATTAGATCCATACATTGCATATTGTTTCAGACATAGAACGGGTCCACACAAAATTTCAAAACAAAAGTTGCAAAAGTGCAGTTTAATGACATGTCACTGAACAGTTTTACATGTATAACGATAGACAGACAAACGCTTATGGCAAAATTAACTCGAAACTGTCTGAAACGGATTTCGTCCAAATATACTTATTTCACTGAGGCTCATTTTTGATCGTATCAAAGTGTATAGACTAGGGTTACGACTTTTCGACATTTTGTCTCACAAATGATTTCCTGTAGCACAGATGAATAAACTTTTGCCTATTAATCACTAAAATAACGTTTATTCCCTTGAAATATAAACGAGCTCACGCACAAATCGATTAAAAAAAATTATTTGAAAAAATGTGTGAAATGAAAAAAAAATCTCAACAATTATTTCCCGTTGCACGAATGAATAAACTTAAGCTTATTAATTACTAAAATAACGCATATTCCATTCAAATATTGAAAAAGGTCATGCACAAACCACTTTAAAAACATTTATATTTTTAATTATATCTTTATAGTATACACACTAGGGTTATGACTTTTTTACAACCATATCACTGTATCATAGCGTGATGAGTTTTGCATAATTATATTATCTATAAAATAAAATCTTATTTATAAGGTGATTCGGCGAAAAAACCTCACGCACAAAATGATTTTAAAATTTGAATTTATCAAAATTATGGAAAATTTTTTGAAGTCACTGAAAACAGATATAAAACTGAAAATAAACTTGTGGCTCACATGAGATAATTAAAATGACATAAAATTTATTTCTCACTATTTGTCTTCAATTCTGAGAATCGTAAGAATGTCGTAAACGCTTTTATTCAAAAATATATTTTTTTAACAAAAAACAAAAACATTAAAATTTTTTTCAAATTGACTTTTTTCGCGACTTTTTTAATATTTGAATGAAATAAACGTTGTTATAGTTATTAGTAGGCTTATATTTCTTCCTTAGTGCAACAAAAAATATTTTTTTGAAAAAAAAAATTTTCATTTCATATATTTTTTCAAAAAAATATATTTTTTTAAATCGATTTGTGCGTGAACTTTTTTATATTTCAATGGAATAAACGATAGCATAGTGATTAATAGGCAAAAGTTCATTCATCCCTGCTACAGGAAATCATTTTTGAGGAAAAATGTCAAAAAGTCATAACCCTAATACACACACCCTCGTTGAGGGCATAAAAAAATACGGTTATGTGTGACGTATACGTATCGACAATATTAATACGCTCCACTAAAAAGTCTCTTTTATAGAAACCTATGAAGACTCCTTTCAGTGTCTTCGATGGGGAGGAGACAAACACACGGTGCGCTTTAACTAATTTTAAATGGAAGGTGCTTACACCTGGGAAGTTTTTGCAGATTCTGGAACTTCAATGCTCATAGATGAGAAATCTCAAGAAACAAAAAAAAAATCGCCGGAGGGATTTTCAAATAAATCGATTTAAGTTCACATTCTTAGGGGTTCTTTAGGTTTTCACGATTTTGCTTGGAAAACGCGAGTTCTATGCAAATGGGCACAAAGAAAATTTTGTTGCTGTGAAAATTCTCCACATGATTGACCTTTATGATATTTTCGTAGGTTTTACCGTTTTTGAGATATAGAAGTTCTAAATGAGACAATGCACTGACTGTATCGCCCCCTTATAAAACAATGTCATTACTGCAAACTAAAGTTATATATCCTGAAATGGTATAACCTAGGAAAAAATAAATCATCCAATCTTGTAGAGAGTTTTCAGAGCTTCAACTTTTTCTTTAGTCCCATTTTGATATGACTTGCGGTTTAGATGCAAAATCTTGAAGACTTAAGATAAAAATCTAAAAATTCGAACTGAACCTCTATATCTCAAAAATGATAAAACCTACAAAAAAACCTAAAGGTCACTCTTGTAGAGAATTTTCACAGCTACAACATTTTCTTTAGACTCATTTCGATATGACTGGCGGTTTCCAAGCAACATCGTGAAAACCTAAAAAACCCCTAAAATTGTGAATTTCGATCGCGATTTATTTAAAAATCCCTCCGGCGATATTTTCTGATTTTTTAATTTTTCTTATCTATGAACATAGCTGTTTCAGAATCAGTGAAATCTTCCCATGTGTAAGCGGTTTTCATCAAAAGTTAGTTAAGGCGCCTGAGCATGATAATGTTTTATAAGGAGGCGATACAGTCAGTGCATTGTTTCAATTTGAACTTCTATAGAATTTTCACAGCTACAACATTTTCCTTAGGCCCATTTACATAGAACGCGCGGTTTCCAAGCAAAATCGTGAAAACCTAAAGAACCCCTAAAAATGTGAATTTATTTATTTGAAAATCCCTCCGGCAATTTTTTTTTGTTTCTTGAGATTTCTCATCTATGAGCATTGTAGTTTCAGAATCTGCAAAAACTTCCCAGGTGTAAGCACCATCCATTTAACTTTGGTTAAGGCACACCGCATAGTGGTTCCGCTTCCTTATAAACGTGGACCAAAATAAAAGGAGTTGAGCTAGGATGATGAATTTTAGTATAAGTACTTATGAGGGCATAGGAATGAAAGATACCAACTTTGGTCCATATCGGTCCAGATTTGGATATAGCCCCCGTATATATCTTTCCCCGATGTTGCTATAACTCAGTAAATTTTAATTTAATAACCTTCAAATTTAATATGTGATATTTTCTAAGGTCCCTGTTCAATTTTACAGATTTAAACAAAAATGTGTTCAGATTTGGATGTAGTCCTTTTATATAAAGGTACTTTTGTTTTTAATATTTCTTCTTAAATAAACTACCTAGAGTTGCCACATATTTCGATTTATTTGACGTGAAATGTCCGAAAAAATATCAAAATAGTGGTAATTACTATCGGCAAAACTATTTCAGATTCCAGCCTTTTTAAGTTTTTTCGACAACGTATTAATAAAATAACAGGAGGCAGTCAAATAAAGTGAATTGGTATACTGAGGCAAAATCAGGAAATTTGTATTTTTCGTACACACTGTTTATGCAAATGTGGTTGCGTCTCAAAGAATCGGATTTTGTCGGATGTAATTTTTGCATAATTTTATTCGAAAGGGATGTCTGTTTCATTTACCAAATGGACGAAACTGCAATTTGCTGCAATTTTTAGATACACTTCATGAAAGAAGCGAAATTCGTGAGTAATGTATAACATGATATTGCTTCAATCAACATAACGCTATTTTATATATAAAAATTGTATATAAACTTTTTTGTTGACAAAACGGAAGTCTATTGGCCACTCTTTAATTCCCAATTCAAATGTTTTAATATTTCTAATAACTTGTTTAAATACAGTTCCTTGAACATGTGGTCCTTTTTTATATAAATTGCAATGTCAGCTACCCACGAATAATTGTCTATGTTTATGGTAACACCATATATCGACAAAATTCTTTCACGATTGCCCCATTTGAAGTGTTCTCAATAAAATAAAACCATAAAATTTTAAAATAGTCGAGAACACATTTTTCCATTTTTGTCCACTGGGGCACCATTGTGCACCATGTTTATAAAGTCTATAAAGACTTCCTTATAGATGTCTAGAAACACTTCTTTGTATCAGTCTAGAAAATCTTGTTTATAGAAAGGAGTCTATAAAGAAACCTTTATAGCAATCTATAATGACTAGTTTATTGAAATCGAACATTGGTGGCTTTTTTTATTCGGATAGCTGTTACAGTTTTGGCTTAGTCTGACTTAATCCCATTGTTGTTGTTTTAATATTTAAAAAAAAAACAAATTTATTAGTGGAGAAGGTTAGGCATTGTACGCCAAGGGTTAAGGCAGGGAAGACAAGTTTTGATCCTCGCCACAGGATCTCATTAGTTCCCTTGTTTTTTGTTTGTGGATGTTCTCCACCGAAGTTATTTTCAATAACTTCTTCAACAAAAAACTTTGTATACCTAATCATCAATCGTCAGTTGGAAGTATAAAGGTGAACAAAGAAAAAACTTCAATGAGAAGTTTTGAATAAACAAAAGTTTATTGAAATCTCCAAACATTTCTTTACAGGAGCCTATAAAGAAAAATTTATAGGATTTTACACAGGCCCATATACAGCAGTCTATAAAGACTACTTTATATGGGTCATAAATATTTCTTTAAAGGAGTCTGAAAAGAGGAGTCTATTCTGAAAAGACTCATTTACTTTAGAGGAGACTATCAAGACTCCTTTAGAGGAGTCTTTAAAGAATCCTTTAGAGCAGTCTATAAAGACTCCTTTAGAGGAGTCTATAAAGACTCCTTTAGAGGAGTCTAATAACGACTCCTTTAGAGGAGTCTATAAAGACTTCTTTAGAGGAGTCTATAAAGACTTCTTTATAGGGGTCTATAAAAAGGAGTCCTTAAGACGAGTCTATAAAGACTCCTTTAGAGGAGTCTATAAAGACTCCTTTAGAGGAGTCTATAAAGACTCCTTTAGAGAAGTCTATAAAGACTCCTTTAGAGAAGTCTAGAAAAACTCCTTTAGAGGAGTCTAACAATACTCTTTTGGAGGAACTTATAAAGACCCCTTAAGAGGAGTCTACAAAGACTCATTTAGAGGAGTCTATTAAGACTCTTTTAGAAGAGTCTACAAATGCTTCTTTATAGGAGTCTATAAAAAGGAGTCCTTAAGACGAGTCTATAAAGACTACTTTAGAGGTGTATATAAGACTCCTTTAGAGGAGTCGAAAATGACTCCTTTATATGAGTCTATAAAGACTCCTTTAGAGGAGTCCATTAGGACTCCTTTCGAGGAGTCTATAAGGACTCCTTTAGAGGAGTCTATAAAGACTCCTTTAGATGAGTCTATAAAGACTCCTGTAGATGAGTCTATAAAACTCCTTTAGAGAAGTCTATAAAGGCTCCTTTAGAGGGGTCTCTAAAGACGCCTTTAGAGGGGTCTATAAATACTCCTTTAGAGGTGTCTATAAAGACTCCTTTAGAGGAGTCTATAAATACTCCTTTAGAGGTGTCTATAAAGACTCCTTTAGAGGTGTCTATAAAGACTCCTTTAGAGGAGTCTATAAGGACTCCTTTGGAGGAGTCTAAGAAGAATCCTTTAGAGGAGTCTATGAAGAATCGTTTATAGGAGTCTATAAAGACTCCTTTATAAGAGCCTACAAAGACTCCTTTATAGGAGTCTATAAAGACTCCTTTATAGGAGTCTATAAAGTCTACTTTATAGAAGTCTTTAGAATGGTCTATAAGACTCCTTTAGAGGAGTCTATAAAGACTCCTTTAGAGAAATCTATAAAGACTCCTTTAGAGGAGTCTAAGAAGATACCTTCAGAGGAGTCTATAAAGACTCCTTTAGAATAGTCTATAAGACTCCTTTAGAGGAGTCTACAAAAACTCCTTTAGAGGAATATCTAAAAGCTCCTTTATAGGAGCCTATATGATGTCTATAAATACCACTTTATAAATGCCTATAGAGACTCCTTTAGGAGCTTATAAACACTCTCTTGCAAAAAATAAAAACTCCATTACAGGCGCCTATAAAACCTTCTTAATTGGAACCTATAAATAACAACAATATCATCTATAAAAACATCACTTATATTGAAAATATTATATTATAACAAATATTTTTCTCCCCAACTGTTTTGAGAAAATCGATGATGACATAAAATATGCAATGCAATAATTATTATGAATAAAATATTTCGTTTATTAATGCTGGCAATTTGACTGACCCCTTGGTGTTGTCTGTCACAGCAGTGGGTGTTTCTGTGACCAGACTGTAGTGACTGGAAGAAAAAAATATTCCTTTTTGAGGAATGAAGGTGGTGGGCGTTTGGTAGACTTTGTGTGCATTGCCCAGCAGTTTGTATATGTATTTGTAATTATTGAAAGGACTATGCTGATGATCATGTGTTGCATTGGCGGTGAATTCCTAGGCCTTTTTGGGGTACCAAAATAAAGGAAATCAATCATAAAAAATATATAAATAATTTTAATGTCGTACGTTCTACAAAACCGCCTCGGTTACTTTATAAAAAAATTTATATTTCATATTTCTGTATGTATTAAAAACTTGAATTGAATCACGACCTCTTCCAATTATTTATTACGCCAAATTTATTAGTTACATACAGTAGAGATTCTGTGTGAAGAACGACAAATTAGGTATCTACGATTTTTAAAAAATCCTTACGGAAAAAATATTTCTTAAAGCGAAGACCGACTATGCCGTATTAGGTGCATTTTTAGATATGCAGATTCATATTAACACAAAATAGTCTTCATATGTTACAATTTTGTCAATATGTTCTTTATTCGTTAAAGGGGGGTGTGGGAAAAAAGGTGGAATGCATTCAAAAAGAAAATGAAAAATTAACCTCAACCTCTTCACAAAATCTAAACAAGACATTCCCCTGCATGTTGCAATTCTTTTCACAGCTTTACAAAAACAAAAAAAAACAACCAGCTATATCTAAAAATGTTAGGCGGAAGGAGAATGCACTGAATTCAATGTTGTAAATGGTGATGATGATGAATATTTTATAACTTTCGGCAGTGACTGCATTCATTTCTGATACATTTTTAATGAAACTTGAAATCTTTATGCATCGTGGCATGTTACTCATCCTCAGCCTCTTCTTCTTTTTCAACTTTTTTTATTATTGTTATTATTATGATTGTTGTTTTTGTAGAAAAAAAAACAACAACACAATTCTATACTTTTTATTTATAACAACGTCGACAACAAGAACAAAAGTTATTCATCACAAGAAATCAACAAAGCAACAAAAGTAATATTCAAATACAACAACAAAAACATATCCGTTGATTTCGATGTTACACTTGTTGTTATTATTCCCCTCTCTCCGCACATATACAAATAATAACAAGAACAACAAAAACACCTGCGTCATTGAGTTGCATTGCCTGGCCTCATCCTCCGTGGCCTTTAGAGCCGTGGTTCGTTTCATAGGTTGAAAGTGCATGCATGCTACATTGCATTGTTGTTATTTTGTTGCAAAGCAAGGTAACAAAAAGATGAAAAAACAGCACAAGAACAACAATAACATCAACACTACAACAATATGACACCTATAGATACAAAAAAACAAAAGTCACATGACAAAAAGATGTCAAAGGATAAAACAGGAAATATTCACACACATCCAAACATACTAATTTCTATACAGACACAAGTTGAGGTTGTGAAACCACTCCTTTAGACTACAATATAGATTACCAAACGTTCCTCAAAGGAGTCTTTGTAGACTCCTATAGAGGACGCTTTATAAGTTCCTAGAGAGATTTATAAGGCTATATAATGGAGACATTACCCTATAGGCTTTTATAAAGGAAGCCCTCTAGGCCCTTTTAAAGTTTTTTTTATAAAGAAACCTTTATAGGCTTGATTTGCTTCAAAAAATTGGGCAAAATTTCGACAACAAAAGGCAGCTGCAATTGGTGAACAAAACTGGTGCCAACGAAGATGTAAAAGGCACAACGCTTGCAAAACAAATAAAAATAAACAAAACAATATAAAAGAGCCTTATAAGTTCCCCTAAGGAGCCTTAATAGGCAGGCCGCTATAAAGAACGCTATATACGCTATAAAGAAGCCATTATGTTCTCTGAGGATGTTATAAAGGAGCTTCCTTTCGTCTTCTATAAAGGAAGTTCCTTGAAGAATGATTTATAGGCCATTATAAAGGATGATTATAGGCTCCTAGAATAGAACCTTTATAGGAGTATTTAAAACATCCTTTAGTTTGGGTATACATGTAAAATTTTAGAAAGGGTCTATCGAAGCACCCTTTCTTTCAGAAAGGGTCTATCGAAGCACTCTTTCTTTCAGAAAGGGTCTATCGAGGCACCCTTTCTTTTAGAAAGCGTCTATGCAAGCTCCCTTCTTTCAGAAAGGGTCTATCGAAGCACCCTTTCTTTAAAAAAGGGTCTATCGAAGCACCCTTTCCTTAAGAAAGGGTCTATCGAAGCAACCTTTCTTTCAAAACGGATCTATCGAAGCACCCATTCTTTCATGAAGGGTCTATCAAAGCACACTTTCTTTCAGGAAAGGTCTATCGAACCCCTCTTCTTTCAGAAAGGGTCCATCGAAGCACCCATTTGTCCGGAAGGATCTATCGAAGCACCGTTTCTTACAGAAAGCGTCTATCCACGTACCCTTTCTTACAGAAAGCGTCTATCCAAATACCTTTTCTTTCAGAAAGGGTCTATCGAAGTACCCTTTCTTTCAGAAAGGGTCTATCGAAGTACCCTTTCTTTAAGAAAGGGTCTATCGAAGCACACTTTCTTTAAGAAAGGGTCTATCGAAGCACCCTTTCTTTAAGAAAGGGTATATCGAAGCACCCTTTCTTTAAGAAAGGGTCTATCGATGCTACCTTTCTTTTAGAAAGCGCCTATCCAATCCCCCCTTCTTTCAGAAAGGGTCTATCGAAGCACCTATTTTTTCAGAAAGGGTCTATCGAAGCACCCTTTCATTTAGAAAGGGTCTATCGAAGCACCCTTTCATTTAGAAAGGGTCTATCGAAGCACCCTTTCATTTAGAAAGGGTCTATCGAAGCACCCTTTCATTTAGAAAGGGTCTATCGAAGCACCCTTTCTTTCAGAAAGGGTCTATCGAAGCACCCATTCTTTAAAAAAGGGTCTAACGAGGCACCCTTTATTTTAGAAAGGGTCTATCGAAGCACCCTTTCTTTAAGAAAGGGTCTATCGAGCACCCTTTCTTTAAGAAAGGGTCTATCGAAGCACCCTTTCTTTAAGAAAGGATCTATCGAAGCACCCTTCTTTAAAAAAGGGTCTGTCGAAGAACCCTTTCTTTAAGAAGGGTCTATCGAGCACCCTTTCTTTCAGAAAGCGTTTATCCAATCCCCTTTTTTAAGAAAGGGTCTATCGAAGCACCCATTCTTTATAAAAGTGTCTATCGAAGCACCCTTTCTTTATAAAAGGGTCTATCGAAGCACTCTTTCTTTCAGAAAGGGTCTATCGAAGTACCCTTTATTTCAGAAAGGGTCTATCGAAGCACCCTTTCATTAAGAAAGGGTCTGTCAAAGCACCCTTTCTTTAAGAAAGGGTCTACGAAGCACCCTTTCTTTAAGAAAGGGTCTATCTTTAAGAAAGGGTCTTTCGAGGTCCCCCTTCTTTCAGAAAGGGTCCAATCGAAGCACCCATTTTTTTCAGAAAGGGTCTATCGAAGCACCCTTTCTTACAGAAAGCGTCTATCCAAGCCCCCCTTCTTTCACAAAGGGTTTATCGAAGCACAATTTTTATAGAAAGTGTCAATCGAAGCACCCTTTCTTAATAAAGGGTCTATCGAAGCAACCTTTCTTTCAGAAAGGGTCTATCGAAGCACCTTTTCTGTCAGAAAGAGTCTATCGAAGCACCCTTTCTTTCCGAAAGGGGTTGTTTAAGCACCCTTTCTTTCCGAAAGGGGTTGTTTAAGCACCCTTTCTTTCCGAAAGGGGTTGTTTAAGCACCCTTTCATTCAGAAAGTGTCTATCGAAGCAACCTTTCCTTCAGAAATGGTCTATTGAAGCACCCTTTCTTTCAGAAAGAGTCTATCAAAGCACCCTCTCTTCCAGAATGGTCTATGGAAGCACCCTCTCTTCCAGAATGGTCTATCGAAGCACCCTTTCTTTCAGAAAACGTCTAACGAGGCACCCTTTCTTTCAGAAATGGTCTATCGAAGCACCGTTTCTTTCAGAAAGGGTCTATCAAAGGAAGGGTCTATCAAATAAAAACTTTCTGTCAGAAAGGGTATATCTGAGCACCTTTTCTTTCAGAAATGGTCTATCTAAGCACCATTTCTTTCAGAAATGGTATAGCGGAGCACCTTTTCCTTCACAAAGGGTCTATCTAAGCACCATTTCTTTCAGAAATGGTATAGCGAAGCACCTTTTCCTTCACAAAGGGTCTATCGAAGCACCTTTTCCTTCACAAATGGTCTATCGAAGCACCCTTTCTTTAAGAAAGGGTCTATCGAAGCACTCTTTCTTTAAGGAAGGGTCTATCGAAGCACCCTTTCTTTAAAAAAAGGGTCTATCGAAGCACAGTTTCTTTAAGAAAGGGTCTATCGAATCAACCTTTCTTTAAGGAAGGGTCTATCGAAGCACCCTTTCTGTAAGAAAGGGTCTATCGAAGCACACTTTCTTTAAGAAAGGGTCTATCGAAGCACCCTTTCTTTCAGAAAGGGTCTATCGAAGCACCTATTTTTTCAGAAAGGGTCTATCGAAGCACCCTTTCATTATGAAAGGGTCTATCGAAGCACACCTTCTTTCAGAAAGGGTCTATCGATGCACACTTTCTTTCAGAAAGGGTTTGTAGAAGCACCCTTTCTTTCAGAAAGGGTCTATCGAAGAACCCTTTCTTTCAGAAAGAGTCTATCAAAGCACCATCTCTTCCAGAATGGTCTATCGAAGCACCCTTTCTTTCAGAAAGCGTCTAACGAGGCACCCTTTCTTTTAGAAAGGGTCTATCGAAGCACACTATCTTTCAAAAAGGTTTGTCGAAGCACACTATCTTTCAAAAAGGTTTGTCGAAGCACCCTTTCATTCAAAAAGGTTTGTCAAAGCACCCTTTCTTTCAGAAAGGGTCTATCGAAGCACCCTTTCTTTCAGAAAGGGTCTATCGAAGCACACTCTCTTTCAAAAAGAGCCTATATAAGCATCCTTTCTTCAGAAAATGTCTATAGAAGCACCCTTTCTTTCAGAAAGGACCTTAATAGATAGACTCCTATGATAGAGTTTTTATAGGCTATATAGGTTTCTATTGGCTACAATGAAAGAGTCGCTATAGACTCATGTGAATGAGTGAATGGAGTTTTTTGTAAACTTTCAGGAGACTTTATATAGAAAATCTTTTTAGCATATACTACAACTTCTTTGTCTTAATTCAACATCCCTCGTCCGTCGCCATATTAATAAATATACATATGAAAAATATTTCATCTATTGCCGAACATCAGATGTTGTTTTCCTTTCCTTCCTTTCGATTTCCATTCTGGCCCCATAAGATATGGGCAAAATGTTGATGAACCGTTAAAGATTTTGTTTTGCAGAGGCAGGCGGCTTGGCATTGTTTTAGCATTCTCTCTAAGAAAATAATAAACTTTTGACATTTGACAATGGTATTCAGTGCAAAATTCACACACAGAAGCAAACACACACACACTCACGTATATCGAGCTACATTTACACATGAATGGATATTTTTTTAATATATATTTTTTTGTAATATCAACATTACGTATAGCTAAAACTCATTAAATATGATGAATAAGAAATAAGTAAGGGGGAGAGAAGCTGTAAACAATATTTTAACGGGCGATAATATGTCGCTGCAGATTAAAGAAAATGTTACAATAGGACTGTGTTGCATTTGAATATAAAAAGGAGCGACTGGTTACATGTCCATGTACATAAGAAGTTAATTGAAATGATCAGTTGCGTATGTTCGAATTTGTTTTTACTGCATGAGTAAATGATGAAAATTAAAGTTGATATTAATCTGTACTCTTCCACATGAGCGTATACGTATTGTCATAATTCATACAACCTGGTATAGTTTTTTTCGGATTTTTTATTAAATCTTTGTCAAGAATACATCTCATTATTGGCTTCAGTTATTTGTTCTTTCTGATATTCACATTTTCAAATAAATATAAATTATAAAGTAAAGAAGAAGACTTTTTTGAGCTCTAGGCCAATGTGGGTTTTTATTTGTTCATTTTATCCAATATTTCACAATTATAGAAGCAAACACACATTATAAAATGAACAAACAAAAACCTACATTGGCCTAAAGCTCAAAAAAGTCTTCTTCTTTACATTATTCAAGAAAGGTCGAATAAAATCAACACTTACAAACTATAAATTATAAATCTATTACATAATAGAATAATGAAAAACCAACAAAAAATCCTCCTTGAAATGTTACACCATATTTTTAAATACACGTAGACTTTTCATGTTGTACTCGATATTTGGCATAAAGCAAATAATTGTCCAAGTTTACGACTACCATCAACTTTCTTCCAACATTGCATTCCAACTCAAACCACCACCCAACACACACCAGCTACTGCCACCCACCATAGTCTAAGAAACTTACCTTCTTTGCACATTGCAATTGTTTTCTTTTGTGGCACGCTCCACAAGTTTTGTGTGGGAAATTCTTAGTAGCCACATGCCGATGTGAGTGGAAATGTTTGTTAAAACACCAATACATACATATTCATATATAAAATATCGTCTAGAATATATGTATGCATTTATATAATGTACAATTGAATGGTGTAAATCTTTTATTTACATAAATTATTGATTAAACTTCAAATTCTTGGCATTACACTTTGGCTAAAGTTTTGAGATATTGTGGGGTAAATAACGGATTGTGAATTTGTACGCTACGTGATTATAAAGCAGAACTATATGGCTGGATAGTTGTAAGAATAAATAAATATCGGAAGGTAGTATTAAATGGTATAAAGAAAATTTAAAATGTGTAGCCCAACTTTCATTACTTAGGTGGCCTATAACAGAACATTTGTTCCATAAACCATAGAATAGACAACCGAACGCTTCTCTAATCAGAAATACCATGTTTTAATATCTCACCTTTCATTTGTTCTCCTAACCATGTTTTCGGAGTCGCAGACTTTCAATCGAATACGGACAATAATGACAAATTAAAAATTGGTTAGGCCGAAATGAATCTACTCGCTTACTTCTACGTGAGTCTTCATACAAATATTCTTCAGATATCTTCTTAGATAGGGCCTCCCTATTTATTCTCATGACATGATTTGGGCGCAGTAATAGTTGCTGTTATGTTAATAGTTAGCGTTATGACTTTTTTACAACATTATATCCCTGTAAGACATTTTAATTGTAAACTTTTAAAAATTGTTATTTATCAGAATAAAATTTGTTATTTGACGTAGGGGATGAAAGACCAAGGAACGGTCCTGAACGGCTTTAACATGGCAAAGCCCAGGATTTATCTTGGTCCCTCTTTCATCTCAAGTGGATACTGACCTCCCCGTGGTATCACCCGGGTAGCTGCCTTTTACACCCCTTAAAAGTAGTGAGCTAACATGTGTCGCGCGTTCACCCATAAGAACGATAAAACTGGAATTTGGACGCAGGGTAAGTAACCCAGCCCGCAGAAAAGTAAAAAAGGACAAGAAAAACACACCCTTCTAAAGTTGATGAACCCCGCAAACGTTTTAAGGACCATGACACGCGAATCTGCACGTGGAATGTTCGCACTTGTTATAGAGAAGGTGCAGTTTACGCATTGGCAGATGTACTTGAAAAGTACAAGGCCGACATTACTGCCATACAGAAATACATTGGATTGGGGAAGGCATCACAACAACACCTACAGATCACGCACTCTACTATAGCTGCCACGATATAAAGCATGAGTTTGGTTGCGGATTTGTAGTTGGCCAGAGGTTACAAAAACGTCTGGTCTCCAGCTTCACCCCAGTGAATGAAAGACTTGCTACAATACGAATAAAAGCAACATTCTTCAACATTAGCTTTATCTATGCTCATGCTCCAAACCGAAGACAAGGACGAACTGACCAAAGATATATTCTACGAGCACTTAGAAGAAACATATGACCGTTGTCCTACCCTTGGCGTTAAATTTATTCTAGGCAATTGTAATGACAAAATTGGAAAGGAGAATATCTTTGGCCCAACAGTCGCAAAATTCAGTAGTGAAACATCGGACAATGGAATGAAGCTGATAGACTTCACAGCGGCAAAAACATAGTAGTTAGCAGTACCATATTTAAGCATCTCGATATTGATAAGGGCCCCTGGTTGTATCCAGATCAAAGAACAAGAAATCAAATTGATCATGCTGTAATAGATGGAAGACATTCATCCAGAGTATTGGATGTACGATCGTTCCGAGGCGCAAACATTGATTCGGACCACTACCTTGTTGCAGCAAAGGTACGTACCCGTCTAAACGTTGCAAATAAAGCACGAACAGACACAACGCGGAAGTTGGACATCGATAGGCTGCAAACACAACAGATAGCCACAGCATATTCCACTCAACTAGCCCAATTGCTTAACGCGAGCGCTCCTTGTCCCGATAACATAACAACACAATGGCAAAATATTGCCCACTCCAGGCAAACAGCCGCAAAATCCATACTTGGATTCCAGAGACCTCCACAAAGGAATTCATGGTATGACCAGGAGTGTCGTGTTGCTACCGAAGAGAAAAATGCGGCATATAGAGCTACTTTACAATCAGTAGCAACGCGTAGCGCACGAGAGAGATATCGGGAGAAAAGGAGAGAAGAGAAACGTCTTTTCCGCAAGAAAAAGAGAGAAATGGAAAAGCGGGAGTTTGAAAAAATCTAGATGTACAGGAGCCAGAATGAAGTCCGAAAATTCTATCAAAGAGTGAAATGTCAAGCTGCTGGCTTTGGTAAAGGTACACCCTCCTGTAGATATCAGCAAAGCAATTTGGTAAATGATACAGATGTACTAAGGATATAGAAGAAGCATTTTTGCAAACCAATAGTAGCGAAGACTACAAAGATACCACATATCCAATCCCAGAAGATGGTATTGAATGTATACCACCCGGCCAAGATGTGTGTGTGACAGCAATAAACCGGCTGAAGAATAATAAGGCAGCAGGAGCCGATGGCTTACCAGCCGAGCTGTTCAAAACCGCAGGTGTCACACTGATAAGGTGTATGCATCAGCTAGTTAGCTCCATCTGGCAGGAAGAACGCGTACCCGACGATTAGAACCAGAGCATCCTGTGTCCCGTCCATAAGACTTTATGCTCCAACTATAGGGGCATAAGTCTTCTCCTTATCGCCTACAATATAAAGTCAGGGATATTGTGCGAACGACTAAAGGCCATGGTCAACGAAATAATGGGAGCATACCAATGCGGCTTTAGATCTGGCAAGTCCACCATAGACCAGATATTTACCCTGCGGCAAATCCTGTCGATTATAAAGCAGCCTTCGACAACCCACTAGGTTCAAAGGTATTCCAAGCCATGTCTGAATTTGGTATTCCCGCAAAGCTCATTCGGCTTTGTAAAATGACTTTAACTGACACGAGGTCCTCAGTTAAAATAGGAAAGAACCATTCCGAAGAATCTTGTACCAAAAGAGGTTTCAGACAAGGGGACAGCCTTTCGTGTGATCTCTTCAACATCCTGCTGGAAAAGGTTATACGAGAGGCAAACGTCAAAAGAAGTGGCACAATCTACACCAATAGCCACATGTTACTTGCTTATGCTGATGATATTGACATCATGGGACGATCAGTAAAAGAAGTAACTGATACCTTTATGAAGGTCGAAGGAGAATCTGCTAAAGTGGGTCTATCGGTAAACGGTGAGAAGACCAAGTTAATGGTGTCGACGTGCAATGCGTCCATTGAGCTCGGACCAACTGTGGAAATTGGTTCCTATAATTTTGAGTTAGTAAAAAACTTCGTCTACCTCGGCACCTCCGTAAACACAACAAACGACATCAGTTGTGAAATAAAAAGAAGAATAGTATTGGCCAACAGATGCTACTTTGTCTTCAGTAAGCACTTCAAAAACAAAGCCACAACTCGTCAAACAAAAATAACGCTCTACAAAACACTGATACTACCCGTGCTAATGTATGGCTCCGAAGCCTGGGTACTTGCGCAAGCAGACATGGCAGTGCTAGGTATGTTTGAAAGAAAAATTCTTCGAAAGATCTACGGACCAACCTGCATTGACGGTGAATATCGACGTCGCATGAACCACGAGCTGTATCTGCTATTCAACGACATCAATATATTTAAACGTATCGAGATGCAGCGATTACGTTGGATAGGCTAGGCTATCATAAGAATGAGCGAAGATGAACCAGCCAAGAAATAGATGGCGCAAACAAGTGGATGAAGATATGAAAAAAGTGGTATTCCAGAGTGCGAAGCAACAAATAGTGAAAAATGGAGATCTTTTCTTAGTTCGGCCTATGCAACAAATGTTCTGTAATGGGCCAACTAAGTAAGTAAGTAAGCAAAGTATGGACCAAATCCGTTACTCCCTTCAAGAGTTATCATGCGCACAAATTGTCCGAACATTTTCGATCTTTTGTGGGGGAGGTACCGAAAGGAGTGGACCGATATAACCCATCTTCGAACTTAAACTAAGTTTGGACATCCGTTCGAGAGTTATCGTGCGCTCCAGCCAGCCAGACGGACGGACGGACATGGCTAAATCAACTCCAAATTGTCTGAAACACATTTCGTCCAAACATACTTGGGGTCTAAAACCATTATTTCGATGAGGCACAGTTTGCCCATATGAAACTGTATATACCCTCGTTAGCATAAATGCTGAGGGTATAAAAATAGCATTATACACAATAAAGATATAACGTAACTGGCCTACGCAGACGATATTGACATAAAATGTCGATCAACCCGATCCGTAACAGCTACCTTTGCAAAAATTGAAAAAGATTAGACAAAGTTTATGGTATCAACACGCAAGGTACGTGGAATCAACCAACTGTGGATGTTCAGAATTAACATTTTGAGATAGTAGACGACTTTATTTACCTCGGCACCGCCATAAATAAAACCAACAACATCAGTTTTGAAATAAAGAGATGAGTAATATTGGCCAACTGATGTTACTTTGGTCTAAGTAAACATGGCAAAATACCCCTCAGTAATGTTGGCGACATTTCCTGAGTATTTCAGCCATGTAAAACTTCTCTACAAAAGTGGTGTCTTAGATACACCGTTCGGACTCGGCGATAAACTGTAGGTCCCATATCATTAAGCTAATATGAATCGGGGTGCACTCATTGATATGCGAGAAGTCTCCCTTGTCCCTTATGGGATGTTTGTGGAACAATTATATAAAAATTTTAAAAGCAAACCCACCTCTCGTCAAACAAAACTTACACTCCACCAGACATGCAAGTACCCATGCTTCAGATCCATACATAAGTACGGGTAGTATGCCGTACTTATGTATGGATCTGAAGCATGGGTACATTTGAAAGGAGATGGGGCAAAACTTGGTGTGTTTGAGAGAAAAATTTATGGAACTATATGCGTTGATAGTGAATACTGACGTCATATGAAGCACGAGCTATACCACCTACCGACATTGATATAGTAAAAAAGTATCGAGCTATAACGATTGCGTTGGCTGGACCATTTCAGCAAAATGGAGCCACTCGACGGCATGCGCCCCAAGGGAAGGCCAAAACTCCGATGGAAAGACCAAGTTAAAGATGATATCACAATACATGGCATCCAAGATTGGAGAAGTAAGACAGCAGATCGGTGCGTTGGAAATCACTTCTTAGTTCGGCTTATGGAACAAGACTTTCTGTTTAGTATAAAAGCCATCTAAAAAGTACGGGTCAAAGTTTTATAGAGCCGCTATTTAACTGTACTCCCGATTATCGTTATTATACCCTCAGCCTTTAGGCTAAAGACGGTATATACACTTTGATACGATGAAAATGTGCCTCATCGAAATAATGGTTTTAGACCCCAAGTATGTTTGGACGAAATGTGTTTCAGACAATTTGGAGTCGATCTAGCCATGTCCCTCCGTCTGTCTGTCTGTCCTGCTGGCTGGAGCGCACGATAACTCTCGAACGGATGACCCAATTCGGTTCAAATTTTGGCTTTCGTAATATTTTGCCCAAACTTAGTTCAAGTTCGAAGATGAGCTACATCGGTCCACTCCTTCCGGTACCTCCCCCACAAAAGATCGAAAATGTTCGAAAATTTTGGGGCAGGATAACTCTTGAAGGAAGTAACCGATTTGGTCCATACTTAGCACATCGTGAAACTTCTACCAGACTTAGATGAGGTTCCAATATGGACTCAATCGTTCATTCCTTCGGGTACCTCCCACACAAAATTTCGGAAAAGTTCAGTTTAGGACCTGTTCACGAATCGCTTTGATTTTTGTTGCAGTAACTTCTATTCACTGTCCTCTATACGACAGTACAAGTTTCATCAGGGGCAAGTCCATCCTTCCTGAGAAAATAGCCTGAAAGTTACGAAAAACCCCTATGATACAGTGTGTAGTGGCTGGAGCGCAAGATAACTCTTGAACGGATCTGCCGATTCGTCTAAAATTTGGACTTCGTAATATTTTGTCCAAACTTAGTTTAAGTTCGAAGATAAGCCATATCAGTCTACTCCTTAAGGTACCTCCCCCCAAGAGTTCAAAAATGTTCGGAAAAATTCTGCGCATGATAACTCTTGATGGTAGTGACCGCTTTGGTCCATGCTTTACCCATCCCAGTATATCTACCAAATATATATCAGGTTCGAATATGGACTACATTTGTCCACTCCTTCGGGTGCCTCCCAAACAATATTTTGGATAAGTTCACTTTAAGGACTGCTCTGGAATCAATTTGATTTTTGTTGAAGCAACTTTCATTCAATGCCTCAGTTACGACGGTAAAAGTTTTTGTTTCAGGGGCAAGTCCATACTTCTTGAGAAAACAACCCTAAAAGTGTAAAAACCCTCTATGGCACCATGTAGTGGCTGGAGAGCACGACAACTCCCGAACCAAATACTGAGCTGATCCACACTTTGCATATCGTAATATTTATTGGAATATTAGATGAAATTCGAAGGTGGTGCTTGTAGGTCCACTCCTTCCGATACCTCCCGCACAAAAATCGATAATATTAGCTAAAATAGTACACGCGATATTTGTCGGTTCATACGCTTAAAATTGTCAAAACCCCTTAAATATACACGTTTTTGGAAAAAAAAAAAGTGTTTCAATTCACACAGTCTGAGGGTATATCTCTGTCGGCAAAGCCGACTGATCCTTTTTTATTCGTTTTGATAGTTTATGTTACATTATTCAACCGGAATAAGTTAAAATTGGTATTATATCTTTGCTAAAGGTACAAAGCATTTTTGCATGTACAAAATTCCCTTGAATAAATCAAACAGTATAGGTTCACGTTTTGTCACGGCTGGTATTCTGTATCATCGCAAATAGCGAGAAAACACGATCTTTTGCTTGCATGTATGGCTTTTTTGAGGGCTTTCTTCTTGATCTTGAGAACCTGTCTATACGCTTCATTGTCTTCTCTATCACGAGTTTCTACCGAATTGGTTGTTAACTGGAATTTCGTGTTCCCAGAAGATAGAAAACTTGCCCGCAAAAAAGATATCCATATATGTCCAGAATTAAGTCTAGCCAGTATTGCCCAATTTCCTGAATTTCAAGGTATTTTTATTAAATTTTCGAAACGAGATTGAAGAATGTTTTGGAAAGAACAACGATGACGATCCATATGAGTTCTTTTAAAGGGTGAATTATAAGTTAATATTATGCAAGCTTTTATTTCTCTTTTTATTTCTGAGAAGACGACATTCTTTGGAAGTACATTCGAAACCTACTATATGCCAACATAAGACCTGAATTTATTCCATTTTAATATCCATAAATATCATTTCTTGGTATCTACCATATCCTATTCGTTTATGAGTTTCCATTTTTTGAAAACTAATGCGTTTTCCGAACATGTGAACAAGTATTCATATTAATGATTGCAAATAAGAATTATTCAGAACAAAGTTGATTTGTTTGCTATCATTTAAATCATATGTGTCTCCCTATGTGTTTGTGTGTTAATATTGAGTTTAAACAACAATAAAAAATCAAAAACAAACTTTAGTTAAAATACTTTTGTTGTTATAAATTTGTTTTTGTTTAGTTCTAAACCTCCCCATATCTCTAATTCTGCCTTTAGGCTGTCATATTCTCAACAAATTGCGAACACATTACCAGACACACACAAACACACATTCGCACATATTGGTGCGTTCTCGTTTGTTTATCTTCTATGTAAATCAAGTTGTAAAAACAAATGTAACGCAATAATCAAGCGTGTAAAATCGGAACAAGTTCGTCGTAGTTAGTGAATGAAATGAACTTTTTTTTCGTATTGCAGCTCTCAACTACTGCAATCAAATTATGTACAATTATTCTAGCCTACCCCTCTTAGGGGTTTGGTTATTTTTTATACCCTATACCACAATGTGGAAAAGGGTATAATAAGTTTGTTTTCCCAAAAATTCATGTAACGCCGCGAAATATTCGTCGTAGACCCCTCATGTGGTATACCAAACTTCATATCTCGACGAGATAAAGCGATTTAGCGATGTGTGTCCGTCCGTCCGTCCGTCCGTCTGTCCGTCCATTAAAAATTGTAATCAAGCTAGAGGCCGCAATTATGGACCGATTGTCACGAAATTTAGTATGGAGGTCGGGTTTGGACCAGAATAGAACTGATTAGTTTTTGGCGATGATCGTGAAATGTTAAAGGGATGAAATGGACCAAAAACAAAATTTTTGCTCGATTTTGTAGCCGCTCTGTAG
Source organism: Musca autumnalis (assembly GCF_047663935.1). NCBI lineage: Eukaryota > Metazoa > Arthropoda > Insecta > Diptera > Muscidae > Musca > Musca autumnalis. Next base: position 22,331,525 of record NW_027411977.1, read on the forward strand.
GTCGCAATAATAGTCCGATCGGCGCGAAATTTTAAACGTAGTTTTGGTTTGAGATGAAGAAGTAGCGTGCAAGTCAACGGTATGATCGGATAATATTTAGCGGGTTAAATTGATCAAAACTTTTGTGTGAAAATTGGTAAAATTTCTAATGCACATCTTATAACTTTATCCCAAGAAGACGCGTTTAGTGGTATAGGGTATCACATGGTCGGCCCCGTCCGACTATAGTCTGTTCTTACTTGTTTTATTTTGTTGTTGTTAATATTATTGCTCTTCTTGTTGCTATTATTATTGAGTAATTCGTAGAAAGACTAGAAAAAAAAACAAACAAGAGTTTGCAAAACTAATACATTTCATCCTATCCCCATATCTACCACCATCCTTTCGTCCTTTCTACTTTACACGATGCATCGGTTCATTCATTGATTTGCTCGCACTTTATTTGGTTCCCACCCAAATTGCACTTTTTCATCTCCAAAAATACCCACATATGCATGTATGTATGTATATGGCTGCAGTGTATTCAATGAATATGTTTGGAAAACTATGATGGAATTAAGAAGGTTTAATTAATGGGGCCTTAATGTATCTCTCCGTTATTAAAAAAGTAACTAGCTAAAATATGGCATCTGAAATTTCTTTTATAGAATTACACTGTGCAACACTGGAAATGCAAACAACTTCTAATGGGCATTTTCTGAAAGTACATATTGAGACTACAAAAACCTTAATTGGGTTTTGTGTTCTTAGATCGGGTTTAGATTTTATGGCCATATCTAAACCGACCTAAAATGAGCCTTTTTTCCATGGTCGGACATTTATCTCCGAAACTAATAAGAATTTTGCTTTGCAGTCTTCATCAATATTGTAGCCCTAAAGTAGTAGAACTTATGTGTCAAACAGATGAACTAGGAAAAACTGAATCTAGCGCATCACACTCGTCAAAATATAGAAAAGTTTACATAATTTCTGAAATTGTGGTCAGTAATAACTAAACTGTTGGGAGTTAAAACAAGTAACCATTCGAAAATTTTTCCAAATAATGTGACCATCAATTCTTCAGAACATTCTGAAACTCTAAAATGGTTATTTCACGTTGTTTAAGGAGTATTTCATAACATACCTTTTACAAAACTTATTTCAAACAATGTTCACACAGGCTGTTTATTCTCATGTTGGGGATTTCAATGAATTATTGAAATATTTACCAAATTGTTGTTGAAAAATTTGCTATAAACAAGGCGATAGAGGCATTTTACAACAATTTAATGTTCTGAAGAGTTGTGTATTACATTCCAGAGAATATTTTCCCAAAAGGTAACATTAAGAAGAATTTAACATTTTGGGACATACGCTGCGAAATATACACAAATTATAGAATTTTTAGATATATTATAAAATGTGAGGCAATAAATGCAGTTTTTCGAGTTCACTATTCCTCCAAATATATTCTTCTTGCTCTTATCTACTAGTTTGCTACAGATGTCAAAACAAGATTCGTATTGGTTCCAGAGATACAGCCCCGATTTGTTTTAAAAATTCGATCTTTAACCATGTTTAGAGGAGGCCATAAAAACCGAACCCGATCTAAGAAAACAAAACCCAAATATGGTTTTTGTCTATTGGTCCTCTACTTTCATAAAATTCTGGACAGAAGTTGTTTGCACGCGATTGGCTCAAAAATGTTGCACAGTGTTATATAAAGACTCACTTATAGTAAAGACTCAGTGGTAGGATTACTATATTTTATACCTTATATTTTAAATGTTACTTACTTACTTAGCCGGCCTTTTACAGAACATTTGTTCCATAAGCCGAACTAAGAAAAAATCTGCAATCCTCTCTCTTTGCTGCCGTATTTTCCCAATCTGGGATATGTAGCTTTCTGATATCTCGTTTGACTTGTTCAATCCAACGAAGCTTTGGCCTTCCAGATCTGCGAGGACCTCCATGCGGCCCGTATTTATACGCCTTTTTAGCGGGTTCATCATCACTCATTCTTATAACATGGCCTAGCCATCGCAATCGTTGTATCTCGATTCGTTCAACTACATTGATGTCATTGTATAGTTGATACAGCTCGTTGTTCATACGACGCCGATATTCGCCGTCAACACAGATTGGCCCGTAGATCTTTCGAAAAATTTTTCTCTCGAACACACCAAGCACTGCCTTATCTGCTTGTGCAAGTACCCATGCTTCGGAACCATACATTAGCACGGGTAGTATCAGTGTTTTGTAAAGTTTTACTTTTGTTTGACTAGAGGTGGCTTTATTCCTAAACTGCTTACTCAGCCCAAAGTAGCATCTGTTAGTCAACACTATTCTTCTTCGTATTTCACAACTGATGTTATTTGTTGTGTTTATGGCGGTGTCGAGGTAGACGAAGTCCTTTACTACCTCAAAATTGTAGGTACCAACATTCACAGATGGTGCGGGGTTAGTGGACATATTACGTGTCGATAACATCAACTTGGGTTTTTCGCCGTTTACTGCCAGACCAACTTTAGCAGATTCTCTTTCGACTTTTGCAAAGTTACTTCCTTTACCGATCGAGCCATGATGTCAATGTCGTCGGCATAAGCCAGTAACATATGGCTGTTCGTGTATATCGTTCCATTTCTTTTGACCTTCGCGTCTCGTATGACCTTTTCCAGCAGGATGTTGAATAGATCACACGACAGGCCGTCTCCTTGTCTGAAACCTCTTTTGGTAATAAACCCTTCGGAGAGGTTCTTTCCTATTTTAACTGAGGATCTCGTCTCAGTTAATGTCATTCTACAAAGCCGAATGAGCTTTGCAGGAATACCAAAATCAGACATGGCTTGGAACACCTTTGAACGTATAGGGCTGTCGAATGCTGCTTTATAATCGACGATGGAAGGTGTCGATCTGCATTTCTTGGGTCTTTTCCAGGATTTGTCTCAAGGTAAATATCTGGTCAATGGTGGTCAGGTCTAAAGCCGCACTGGTCAGGTCTAAAGCCGCACTGATAGGGTCCAATAATTTCATTGACCATAGGCTTTAGTCTCTCAAACAATATGCCAGATACTATCTTATATGCAATAGGGAGCAGACTTATGCCCCTATAATTGGAGCACACAGTCTTATCACCCTTCTTGTGGACTGGACATAGGATGCTCACGTTCCAATCGTCGGGTACGCGTTCTTCCTGCCAGATGGTGCTAACTAGCTGATGCATACACCTTATCAGCGTGTCGCCTCCGGTTTTGAACAGCTCGGCTGGTAGGCCATCGGCTCCTGCTGCCTTATTATTCTTCAGCCGATTTATTGCTGTCTTTACCTCATCTTGGCTGGGCGGTATAATTCAATACCATCTTCTGGGATTGGGTCTGTGGTATCTTCGTCGTCTTCGCTGCTATTGGATACCAACAGTTTTGAAAAATGTTCTTTCCATGTCCTGAGTGTGCCCTGTGTCAGTTACCAGATTACCTTGCTGGTCGCTAAAGGAGGATGTGCCTGTACCAAAGCCATCAGTTTGATGCTTGACTCTTTGGTAGAATTTTCGGACTTCATTCTGGCTCCTGTACATCTCGATTTTTTCACACTCCCGCTTTTCCATCTCTCTCTTTTTCCTGCGGAAAAAACGTTTCTCCTCTCTCCTTTTCTCCCTGTATCTCTCTCGTGCGCTACGCGTTGCTACTGATTGTAAAGTAACCCTATATGCCGCATTATTCTCTTCGGTTGCAGCACGACACTCCTGATCATACCATGGATTCCTTGGTGGAGGTCTCTGGTATCCAAGTATGGATTTTGCGGCTGTTTGCATGGAGTGGGCAATGCTTTGCCATTGCGCTGATATGTTATCGGGATTAGGAGTGCTTTGATTAAGCACTTGGGCTAGACTTCTTTATAACAGCCTATAATGACTCCTATACAGGAGCATATACAGACCCCCTTATAGATTTTTTTTTTTTTTTTGGTCGGAGAAAAACTCATCGGAAGACTCTGGCTACCTGGTTTATGGTTTCGCCAGGTGTGCGAGACTTTAACACGCTAAAATAACCCCTTTACACTGATCTACCAACCCTGCGGTACCGCCATACAGGCATTTCGTCACAGGGGGAATGTTCTAAGAACACTGCTATTTGTTATTCTTCTTCGAATATCGTCTTGCCTCCGTAATTTCAATATTATTGTCTTTACGTACTCACATACATACTCCCAATTGCTTAAAGACGTCATCATAATTTCGATTATGTTTTCTACACATATTTCACTTGCCACTCTAACTTTGTCCTCTCTTCACTGAATCGGGGGCACAAAAAGAAAACGTGGTATGGGTCTTCTACATGTTCCACGCAGCAAGGATAATCAGGGGAGCAGTCAAGTCCAAAATGGTATAAATAGGACCTGAAACAGCCATGTCCGGAGAGAACTTGGGTGAGATAGAAGTTTAGATCTCCATGTCGCCTATTTGACCATGTGTCCACATTTCTTATCAGCGAATACGTCCATCTGCCTTTTGTAGATGCTGACCACCTACTTTGCCCGTCGGTAATGCTACGTCTTCTTGCGACGACGGATTCATTATCTGTTTCCTGTAAGCTTCTTGAATTGTATATGTATTCCGATTCTCTTGCAAGAATATCTATGGGTATCATAGCTGCGATAACATAGGCTGCACCGTCGCAAACAGTCCTATATGCACAGCATACACGTAGTGCTGCCAGTCTGTGTACTGTACCAATATTTTCGTAATAAGTGGCATACCTCATGGATTTCGCCCATATTGGTGCTGCATAACGAATAATATTTTTGGTAAATCCTGCCAGAAATTTTCTCTTTAAGTATCTCGGACCTCTTGTGTTTGGCATTATACGGCACAGCGCTTTACAAATGTTTCCGGCTTTTGCCTTTACGTAATTCAAATGCTCCTTAAAACATAGACGATTGTCTATAATAACGCCGAGGTTTTTCAGGCTTTCAGCTGTTGTGATTGTACATTCTCCGATTTGAATATGTATCCTTTCTACAGTTCTGCGGCTTGTAATTAAGACAGCTTCCGTTTTTTGATCGGCTAATGCTAGGCCTTGTGGACACAGTCACGATTTAACCAATTGTATGCTGACTTCTGAGACATTTTTTGCTTCTTCGGTTGTTTTTGCAACTATAACTAGCGCAATATCATCAGCAAATCCAATAATATTTGCTTTCTCTGGGAGTTTTAGCTTTAAGACACCATCATACATCACGTTCTACAGGAGAGGTCCAAGAACAGATCCTTGTGGTACTCCTCCAGTTATTCGGTATTCTTTTAAACCCTCTTCAGTTTGGTATATTAGTATTCTGTTAGGGAAATAGTCGTGGAGTATAGCCACAAGATATGCCGCGATATTTAACCGTCTCAGAGCGTTTAGAATTTTCTCCCAGTTAGCTGTGTTGAAGGCATTTTTAACATCTAGTGTTATGACAACACAATACTCTTTTTTCCAGCTTTGCCCATTTATTGCTTCCCTTGCGATGTCTGTTACCATTTTTATTGCATCGATCGTAGATCTTTTTTTTTCTGAAATCAAATTGGCTTTCAGATAAGCCCTTTGCACGTTCTATGTACTCTTCAAGTCTGTCGCGGATAATGCTCTCAAGGAGTTTTCCGCATGTATCTTTCATACATAGCGGGCGGTATGATGAAGGATTTTCCAAGGGCTTGCCGCTTTTGGGCAATAGGACTAGTCTTTGCCTTTTCCATAACGGTAATTTAAGTATTTGTTCTCCACAGCAACTTATAATCTCTTTTAGAACGTAATTGGCAATTCCATCGAGACCAGGCGCTTTAGAGTCATCGAATTTAGAAACGGCAAGATTTATCTCCGTTGGTGTAATCGGGGGGTAAGCAAAATGTCCAAAAGGGGCTGGATTCCTGTTCTATGAAAATTTGAAATGAAAAGTATTTCCCAAGGCGAATTTAACAAGGTGATCCAATAGTTGACGTTAGGTTGTAGTCTTCATTTGCTGTCAAATTTTGCGCGAAATATCCACAAAAGTTAGAAGAAAACGTTAAAATATTATTCGCGAAGCTTAAACAAAGGTGTTGTACACAGATATTTTTTATAGAAGCGAAATATTTGTTATTTATTTTTGATTAAAAATATGTTCTGACAGCAAATGAAGACATAGGTTGCTATTATTGTATCACCTTCTTTCTTACACCATGGTATTTCCTTTATAATTTTTTTCATTTGACAGTTTTCTCCTTTATAAAAGTTTTCATTTTACATTTTCATTGAAACAGAATTGAGGCCCAGGGTCAAAAGTTGCCCATGATGTTGCAGCTTGGTGAGGAAAAAGGTGATTCACAATGTTATCTAATGTTTTAGCATCCGTAGGTGTATTTGAGTCGAAGCATTTCAGTTTCTTAGTAACAATCTTGTACGCCAATCCAAATGGCTGGTATTCTATATCATCGCAAATAGCGAGAAAACACGATCTTTTGCTTGCATGTATGGCTTTTTGTAGGGCTTTTTTCTTCATCTAGAGAACCTGTCTATACGCTTCATTGTCTTCTCTATCACGAGTTCTTACAAAACGTCTTCTAGCACGAAGACACTATTTACGTAGTTCAGCTATTTCAGCGTTGCACCAATATACAGGGGCTTTGTTGACACCCCGCTTCCTTTTTTTCATCGATGCGTTGCATGCTTGTGTTGCCCGAAGAATAAGCTCTTCCGCCATATTCTCGGGTGTTCCCTACAGTTCTGTGTCTACCATACACAGCGCGAATATATTTTTCTAAAATGAGCCTTTTTTCCAACCAGATATTTCAGGCGTTCGAACCGATCTCCTTACTGTTGTCGCGTCATTACGATTAATGATTATAGTCTGATGATCACATTAAGTGAACATGTCACTGATTTTCCAGTTAAACTGATTGTAGATGTTAGTACTGACAAACGCAATGTCGATTATGGAACTCCCACCATTTCGACTGAATGTTGGATTACTCCCCGACTTCAAAATTTCCACATCTAATTGGGCAAAGGATTCTAACAATATTCGGCTTCTTTCATTTGTTCTAGGGCAACCCCAATCTGTGGCCCAGGCATTAAAATCGCCCGCTATCAAAATTGGCCATCTGGATGCGGCATCATTTGCCAAGTCAGTTATAATTCTTCTGTAATCTTCAATATCATATCTTGGTGGTATGTAGCAACTGTAGACTGTTAATCCGGCGAAAGTAGCGCGAACAAAACCGGTTGCAGAATTCAAAGCATTTTTTATTGGTTTGTTTAAGGACCAGATCGAGGTTGTGCCGGACGTATCACATAACCAATTTGCTGAGCTAATATTCTTGTAGGGCTCGCTGATAATTGCTAGATCCCCCTCTATTTCCCGAACTGTATGTTTTAACAAATCTTGGGCAACTTCAAAGTGATTTAAATTTAATTGTATAAATGTCAATAAGATCCTCTAAGTTGGCGAAGAGCTTCCTTGTATTTCGGACACACAGTCGATCCAGTGATGTGGCTACGATCTGTTGATGGTTCATTGCATAGCATACACTTGGGGGGGTTTTAACAATTAGCAACCTTGTGACCCGCTTCTCCACAGCAAATGCAGCGACCTGACTTGTCGTTCGGGTTTTTACATCTAACTGCTGTATGACCAAAGTCCAGACATTTATAACACCTCATTGGTGTAAATTTTTCACGTATTCGACAATCCGCCCATCCAGTACGTAGTATTCTTTTCTTTAAAAGAATATTCGCTAGCAGCGAGCTTACGGAAACTGTATCAGTTTGTGTGCCTCTATATGTTTTTCGTAGGGATTTTATTGCAGATGCTTTAGAATCGTCCGAAACGTCAGAACCCCATCTATATCTTTAATTTCCAGTTGTACTTCCTGGGTTAAGGCACGAACTTCAGCGGTTGGGCCTAAGACTTCTTCAATGGCTTCTCTAAGGTCATTTGTGTTCTGGTGTGCTGGTTTATTTAGTTCTAACAATAGCTCACCCTTCTCTGTCTTTCGAATTGTCTTCACATTTTTGCCTAGCGCAGCCAGCTTTGCTTGTCTGAATGAATGTCTGAATATGAGGAATCTCCACATGTTTTAATTATTAAAGCATCTGGTTTATTTGGTTTCCTTTTCCTTCTAGACCTTGTTTGAACTTTACTTCATACTGCCGCATTGTGTACGGTATCGGATTTTCCCACATTTTCATTGATCGTCTCTTCCGCTGTCTTTACAGAATCTGGCTCTTTACTTTTTTTCTTTTTTGTCCTATTCTCCTTCGGGCTTTGGGTCTTAGGGTCTCTTTTCAAAGCAGGTGTCGTTAGGGTTCCTGGTTGTTTAGGCTTGATCCACGCTTCGGTTTGGGTCTGCTTATTGTCTACCTGGCCCATTTGACGTATTTCAGCTTCCATATTCAGATCATCGGCTACTTTTAAATATATTGCCTGTATCTCTCTCATCATGGATTGGATATCTTTGTGGATGTTATTTTTCGATTTGACAAATTCATCCAGCTGCGCTATTTTCCTTCCGAGCCTCCTTAGATTTTCACTTCCAGGATTTTTGTTTTTAGGCGCTTCTTCGCCTGAATTATTAGCCGGTGTCGCCATCACAATCACCGTATTCCTTTCTAATGGGGAATTTACGCCTCCCGTGTTTTCGACTCGTATTCTTCTTCAACCTCTATATTTGTTCTCCTAGTTTCTTGATTTGCTTCGTTCATTTTAGGTTTCGTGGTCCCAACTCAAAGCCGCTATCTCCGCTCGTAAAATGTGCAGTCACGTAAAGATCCCATGGGTCCCTATTTCCAGGTCCATGCGAGGGTTGACGGGAGACCCTTCTTAGATCTCGCGTTCAGAGCCAGATCCGTGTTAATCGGGAATGTACATCCGAACATACACTGCCAACTTAATGGGACGAGCGTTGAACGTACGGAGGCAGCTGTGACATTAGCCTGAAAGCCATTTCTGTATGGTTTCACCCCGACATACTCAGGTTCCAGAATACCAAAGCCGTCAGCCCAGGCTTCATCAATTCCATACCAAGATCGTGCTGGCTTGATCTTGATACCTTTCTGCAGGGATTTCTTTTCTTCTTTGTATAGGTTTTGACAAGGGAAAACCATGGAGTCGTCACCTCCTTACCAAACCTCTCTTGAGGTGTGCCCCTATGGCGGAATACTTAATTGTCGTCGGTATCCATTCGCCCCGACACAGGGTTTCACAGAGCACCTGCACCATTTCGGTACGCTCTCCACACCTGCCAAAACTAGGGTCCGTGGGGTCGTTACTCCCGTTATCCTCTTCAGAGCATACCCTTGCGGGTACCTTATAGATGTCTATAAATACTCATTTATAGTAAGGGTCTATATAAACTTCCTAGGGTATCTCAGGCTTTTTAGTCGCTACCATAGACCTGATCTGTCTGGCCTTCATAAATACGTTACCCCCATAAATAGTTGAGAAGTTCACTAGTCATGGATTGTTAGTTGGAAGGCAAGGAGCGGGTAAGTGGTTCGGATGTCTATGTGTGTATAAGACTACCCTTCTAGAGGGATTGAGTATACGAGAATAGAAGAGAATGAGAACTCATTTCATATGATTTTTGTGCGTTGCACTTTAAAAGGTAATGCCAAATGATGAATATACACACTCACCTACACACCTATTTTGGACTTGCATATTTAAGTAAGTAGTGGTGGAGGAGGTGTGCGTTTTGCAGGGGACTAACTTGATATGGTGGATTTGATTCCGTCAAATGTACTTGTACAACGTATGAGTAATGCACTTGCACCTACATAAGCTAAACTGGCATTCAAAACATACACAAGCACACACATGCATCTATGCATTTGCATATCCACGCATCCAACTCGCTTGTAATTGCCTTCTCCTGCAAGTCTCGATTCTATGTAATCTATAGCTATTGCGAATTAGCAACTTTTGCTGCAGGTTAATAACAAACATATCTGCAAACACACAAAGGCATGGAAAAAGAGCTCAGGGACCATGTTTATTCAGCAACAATAACAAGTTGTTTTTTTAACTAATTTAAGCGGAATAATTTTTTGAATTGTAGAAAACAAATCAAAAACAAAAACTCTAAACAAATTGTTATCAATTGTGTGCGTGTATGTGTGTGTGTGGAGGTGTATTTTAGTTGCTCTGAATGTTTTTCCTTAGTTTTGTTTTTTAAAAAATGAACTCGCAAAATTGCGATAATTTCTATAAGTTGTTTTTTGTTTGTTTGTTTTATGCTTTTGTTGTTATTGACTTTTGTTGTTGTTCGTTGTTTGTTTTGTTTCCTTTAAAATTTCTCATTTGTCGATTAGTTAGTTGGTCGTATAATTATCGTCGAACAAAAATGTTTGATTAGTTTTCAGTTGCTCTGTGATATGTAATTAGAATTGCAAAAAACAACTAAGCAACAACAATAAACACACAGGATGAAATGTACGGAAATTAATGTTGGTGGTTACAATAAGGGGAGGGCAGATTACATTAAACATGATATTGCTTGCTAATAATACAACAATTGAGGGAAATGAGAACTGGAAATAAAAAAGCGATCATAAAATTCAAAAATTAAAAAGTTGTTTTTATTATTAGTAAACGGATTAACGTATTGAGTGCTCACATTATACGTTCATACATATGTATATTTCTGCAGCACTTACACTTAATGTCTTAATGTCATAGCCTGCTAAATGATGCCATTCACATGTGGAAACTGCCAAGCAATGTTTAGGGAAAGAACAACAATATTTTCTTTAGCATATAGACAATAGCCTATTAAGAGATATTTAAGGAAAGGATAATTAGGATAATTACCCTATTTTACTTACATGTGGCTACAGGAGAACGTTTATTCTTGCCGACTACTCTAGCGCACATTAAGTTGCAAAACCCTTTTCTAGAATCTTTGATTAAAATTTTGGCTTTCCCCTATATTTAGTACGTTGGAATTCCAATAATTTTTTGTGAAAAATCTCAGCCATGGCAGTATTCTCGTCCTATCTTGTCGTACTGTGTTGATTTGTTTGTTGATTAGCACAAAGTCGCTGGTTTGAGTCGACGTGCGGGAGCTCGAATTGTCATGTTGCACAATGATTCGTCTTCAAATTGTGATGTTCCAATCAGAATTGACCGTCCTACGTTATTCAAGCGGAACAGTTGTCACATGGCTACTTTAGCTGAAGAAACGAATGACTATTTCGATGTGCATCAACCACGGACAACTTTCGTTGGATTTTGTTCGTCTTCGCTGCTTTGTTTCAGGTTCATACCCATAGATCAATTAATCATGCGAAGTTCCACGGTCATATTTTTTTTTCAAAATTTGTTTGCACCAATCGACACTTCCAATTTTGAGCGCTTGTCAAATGTTGGGGGACCCAACGAGAACAAACCTTAATTACGACATGCTCTACAGGCAATATCGAATGTCACGGTGAAAACCTAACAAAAAAACCTAAAAATGTGACCTGAACTTCTATATCTCAAAAATGATAAAACCTAGGAACAAATCATAGAGGACAATCCACTAGAGAATTTTCAAAACTACAACATTTTCTACGGTCCCATTTCGGTAGGACTTGCGGTTTCCAAGGAAAATCGTGAAAACCTAAACTAAACCCTAAAAATGTGAACTTTGGACGTGATTTATTTAAAAATCCCTCCGGCGCACTGTGGGTTAAAAGTCAGGGTATTAAGGGCAAAAAGTCACAGGGGCCAGCTAGACCTTCAAAATTTCAGAGTTAACTGGAGCCCTTTATATATTTTCATCCTATTTAATGTTAAGTTAATAATTTAGTGTACCACATAGTCGGCTCCGTCCGACTTTGGTCTTTTTCTGTCGACAGAATTTATTAATTTTGTTAAGGCGTGCACCGTTGCAAGATTGTAACTTTTTGGTTTTGGAGGTTTGAGAGTGTTAAGAATATAATTCCGTTACTATTTGATTTCAATCACTGGTTTGAAAAATTACTTTTTGGCCCCTTCGTGCAGCGCACAGTGGTTAAGAATCGTTTTTTCCCGGTCAAAACTCTGTAACCTTTAAACCGATAGAGATATTTTCATATTTTTGCGACAGATAACATAATCAGCTTTCCAATGCATTAAAATTATTCGAATTCGGTTTAGTAGTTGCAGAGGAATTAAAGGTCAACGTTAAAATTTTGAGTTTTTTTCATACTTTGCATCAAAATATTAGTGTTTTTGAGTTTTTCATATGTTCTAACTATTTAAATAACGTCTAACACCACGAAGCAAACAATAAAAATACAAAAAATAAAAACAAAATGTTCTGGATTTTTTTTTTTTAAATTGTTATTCGAAAAATTTAATTTTTTTCCAAAATTAAAAAAAAAAAACCGAATATGTTTAAAAAATGTTCATTTGTGTAAAAGAGCTATAACACTGTGAACACAAATTTTGGGGCAGAGATAATTCCATTTGGGGATGAAAGCCCTTGGTATATTAAGAATCCCGAAGGACAGATCCGCGTGAGTCGAACTTCCGCGTTATGGCGTGATGAAGTTGTTGCTAGAGACCCTGTAAGCCATCAGGAATTAGCGTTATATCTTTGTTCAGTGTTGCTTTAGCTTATTTATGGGACGACATGTCTTCAGTCGGTTTTGCCGACAGAGATATACCCTCAGCCTGTATATATTGAAACCATTTTTTCCTACATATTTAGGGGTTTTTAAAAATTTTGGGAATTTGAACCGACAAAAATGTTCATTAGGATTAGAGATCAAAACTTTTGCGGAGGAGACACTAAAAGGAATGGATCTACATTGACCATTATGGAAGGGGATCTCTACATATGGTGCCATAGAGGGTTTTTACACCTTTCGGGATGTTTGCTCAAGAAGTATGGACTTGCCCTTGAAAAAACGGTTACCATCGTAATTGAGGCAGCGAATGCAAGTTGCTTCAACAAAAATCAATGTGATTCTATAGCAGGTCTTAAAGTGTACTTATCCGAAATTTTGTGTGGGAAGTACCGGATGGAGTGGACAAATATAGTCCATATTTGAACCTGATCTATATCCAGTAGATATATTAGGATGTGTAAAGTATGGACCAATTCGGCCACTCCCTTCAAGAGTTACCGTATGAAGAAATTTTCCGAACATTGTTGAACTTTTATGGGAGAGGTACCTGAAGGAGTGGACCGATATGGCTTATCTTCAAACTTAAACTATGTTTGGACAAAATATTACTAAGACCAAATTGTGGACCGAATCGGCAGATCCGTTCGAGAGTTATCTTGCGCTCCAACCACTACACACGGTGTCATACGGGTTTTTTGAAACTTTCAGGCTATTTTCTTAGGAAGTAGGGTCTTGCCCCTGATGAAACTAGTACCGCCGTATGGGGGGCCGTGAATACAAGATGCTACAACAAAAATCAAAACGATTCGAGATCAGGTTCTAAACTGAACTTTTCCGAAATTTTGTGTGGGAGGTAAGTCCATATTGGAACCTTATCTAGGGTTAGTAGAAATTTCACGATGTGCAAACTTTGGACCAAATCGGTTACTCCCTTCAAGTATCGTACGCACAAATTTTCCGAACATTTTTGAACTTTTGTGGGGGAGGTACCGGAAGGAGTAGACCGATATAACCCATCTTCGAACTTAAACTAAGTTTGGACAAAATATACTTACTTACTTAGCTGGCCCATTAAAGAAAATTTGTTCCATAGGCGGAACTAAAAAAATCGCCATTTCTCTCTATTTGTTGCTTTGCACTTGGAATACCGCGCTTTTTCATCTCTTCATCCACCTGATTGCGCAATCTATTCCTTGGCCTGCCAATTCTGCGTGCACCGCCAAGCGGTCCGTATTTATACGCCTTTTTAGCGGGTTCATCTTCGCTCATTCTTATGATATGGCCTAGCCAAAGCAATCGCTGCATCTCGATACGTTTAACAATATTGATGTCGTTGTATGGCAGATACAGCTCGTGGTTCATGCGACGTCGATATTCACCGTCAACGCAGATTGGTCCGTAGATCTTTCGAAGAATTTTTCTCTCAAACACACCAAGCACTGCCATGTCTGCTTGCGCAAGTACCCAGGCTTCGGAGCCATACATCAGCACGGGTAGTATCAGTGTTTCGTAGAGCGTTATTTTTGTTTGACGAGATGTGGCTTTGTTTTTAAACTGATTACTTAAACCAAAGTAGCATCTGTTGGCCAATACAATTCTTCTTTTTTTTATTTGAAAATTTTTGCCTTTTTAGACGAAGATCATTTTTTTTAAGATTAATTTTTTTAATCGAGCTTTATGATCTATTATGCAAGTGAAAAAGGAAAGCCGACGATTCGAACCCACACACCCACCACTATGTGACATGCATGTTTCGTCTTCGGTAAAGACTCTTCAGACATATCGGATGTGGAGCGGCTTCGATGTCCTCGAACTTTTCTTCTTTCAAATGCATTTTTGTTTTGTATTTTACAACAACAATGAGGATTTTCCCGTTTAGTTGTGCTTTCATGCCAAACGCTTAGCGCTGCCTTTGAAAGTTATGAGTTTGGCTCTGAACGCTAACACGCCGTGACTACACTTTTTTCCTGTGTTTTTCAAGGACGTGGATTCAAACCCCAGCCTGGCTCAGTTGATTTTATTTATTTGAAAATTTTTAGGCGAATATCATTTTTTTTACGATTAATTTTTTAATTTTTTTAATCGAGCTTTATGATCTATTATGCAAGTGAAAAAGGAAAGCCGACGATTCGAACCCACACACCCACCACTATGTGACAGCTTTCCTTTTTCACTTGCATAATAGATCATAAAGCTCGATTAAAAAAAATAAAAAGTTAATTCTTCTTTTTATTTCACAGCTGATGTCGTTTGTTGTGTTTACGGAGGTGCCGAGGTAGACGAAGTCTTTTACTACCACAAAATTATAGGAACTAACTTCAACAGTTGGTCCGAGCTCTATGGACGCATTGCGCGTCGACACCATCAACTTGGTCTTCCCGCCGTTTACCGCCAGACACACTTTAGCAAATTCTCATTCGACCTTGATAAAGGTATCAGTTACTTTTTTACTGATCGTGCCATGATGCCTATATCATCAGCATAATCAAGTAACATGTGGCTATTGGTGTAGATTGCTCCACTTCTTTTGACGTTTGCCTCTCGTATAAGCTTTTCTAGCAGGATGTTGAAAAGATCACACGACAGGCTGTCTCCTTGTCTGAAACATCTTTTGGTACAAAACTCTTCGGAGAGGTTCTTTCCTATTTGAACTGAGGACCTCGTGTCAGTTAAAGTCATTATACAAAGCCGGATGAGCTTTGCGGGGATACCAAATTCAGACATGGCTTGGAATACCTTTGAACGCAGCGGGCTCTGGAAGGCTGATTTATAATCGACAAAAAGGTGGTAGGTGTCGATCTGCATCACTTGGGTCTTCTCCAGGATTTGCCGCAGGGTAAATATCGTCGTCTTCGCTGCTATTGGATACCAACAGTTTTGAAAAATGTTCTTTCCATATCCTGAGTGTGCTCGGTATCAGTTACCAGATTAGCTTTCTGGTCTCTACAGGAGGATGTGCCAGTTCCAAAGTCATCAATTTGATGTTTCACTCTTTGGTAGAATTTTCGGACTTCATTCTGGCTCCTGTACATCTCGATTTCTTCACACTCCCGCTTTTCCATCCCTCTCTCTTTTTCCTGCGGAAAAAACGTTTCTCCTCTCTCCTTTTCTCCCTGTATCTCTCTCGTGCACTACGCGTTGCTACGGATTGTAAAGTAGCCTTATATGCCGCATTTTTCTCTTCGGTAGCAGCACGACACCTCTGATCATACCATGGATTCCTTGGTGGAGGTCTCTGGTATCCAAGTATGGATTTTGCGGCTGTTTGCATGGAGTGGGCAATACTTTGCCATTGCGCTGATATGTTATCGGGACGAGGAGTGCTTTCATTAAGCAATTGGGCTAGTTGAGTGGAATATGCTGTGGCTATCTGTTGTGATTGCAGCTTTCCGATGTCTAACTTTCGTGTTGTCTCTGTTCGTACTTTGTTTCCTACGTTTAACCGGGTGCGTACCTTTGCTACAACAAGGTAGTGGTCCGAGTCTATGTTTTCTCCTCGGAACGAACGCACATCTAACACGCTCGATGAATGTCTTCCATATATCACAACGTGATCAATTTGATTTCTTGTTTTCTGATCTGGAGACAGCCAGGTGCCCTTATGAATGTCGAGATGTTGAAATCTGGTGCTGCTAACTACCATGTTTTTTGCGCTGCGAAGTCTATCAGCCTCTTACCATTGTCAGATGTTTCACAGTGGAGGCTGAATTTCCCGACTGTTGGGCCAAAGATATTCTGCTTTCCAATTTTGGCATTAAAATCGCCTAGAATGATTTTAATGTCATGGGCAGGGCAACGGTCATATGCTTCTTCTTAGCGCTCGTAAAATATATCTTTGGTCAGTTCGTCCTTGTCTTCAGTGGGAGCATGAGCGCAAATAAAGCTGATGTTGTTTAGGTGTTGTTGATACGCCTTTACCATTCCATCGTATTTCCTGTATGGCAGTAATGTCGGCCTTGTACTTTTCCAGTACATCTGCCAATGCGTAAACTGCACCTTCTCTATAAAGAGTGCGAACATTCCAGTTGCAGATTCGCAGATCAGGGTCCTTGAAACGTTTTATACAACAATGTCATGAAGGGTACGCCTTAACTAACTTTTAATGAAAACCGCTTACCCAGGGAAAGTTTTTGTGAATTATGAAACAGCAATGTTCATAGATGAGAAAAATCCAAAAACAAGAAAAAATCGCTGTAGGGATTTTTAAATAAATCGCGTTCAAAATTCACATTTTTAGATGTTTTCACGATTTTGCTTGGAAACCGCAAGGCCTATCGCAATGGTGCTAAAGAAAATGTTGTAGCTGTGAAAATTCTCTAGAGGAATGACCTTTATGATTTGTTCCCAGAATATACCATTTTTGAGATAAAGAAGCTCAGGTTACATTTTTAGGTTTTTTTGTTAGAGTTTCGCGATTTTTCTTGACTGCGGCAAGTCTTATCGATATGGGACCTGAGAAAATCTTAAAGCTGTGGAAATTCTCTACAAGACCGGCTTATGTAACTTGTCCTAGGTTGTACTATTTTTTAGATATATATGTTTATAAGTTGGGAATTTGCAGTCATGACATTGTTTTATAAGATGGCGATACAGAATTGAATTGAATTTGAATTGTCCTAATTTGAACTTCTACATCTCAAAAACGGTAAAACCGACGAGAATATCAAACAGATCAATCTTGTAGAAAATTTTCAAAGCTACAACATTTTCTTTATTCCCATTTTGATAGGACTTGCGGTTTACAAGCAAAATCGCAAAAACCTAAACAACCCCTAAAAATGTCAACTTGAATCGCGATTTATTAAATAAGCGCTCCGGCGACTTTTTTTTTTTTTTTTTGTTTTTTGATTTTTCTCATCTATGAACATTGTAGTTTCAGAATCTGCAAAACTTCCCAGGAAGCACCTTCCATTTAAATTTGCTTCAGGAGCACCATGAACTAGTTAATAAAGTCTATTTTCAGTACAAAACCTTCAGAACAATATAAGACAATGTATATATTATAGCTTATTGCAGGGTTAACCTTCTTTATGGGGATTTATTTCAAATATAAGCAATGAAATTGACCTTTGAAACCCAGTGGGTTTGTTAAATCCGGTTATATATAAACGTACTATAAGTTTTCATTTAAAATTTCATTTGAAATTTCCCGTATTTGAATTTAAACTAAGTTTGGAAAAATATCAAATGATCCAAAGTTCGAACCAAATCGATTGATCGATTCCAAATTGTCCAAACATACTTATTTCGATGAAACACATTTCTATCGCATTTATATCTATATACCTGCGTTAGCCAATAGGCCGAGGGTTAAATTCCCATTTAAATTTATGGACTAATTAGAAATATTTTAACGTTATGGGGAGTTCCCCTTGAGTATTAAAATCGAAAATCAAATTTATTTTGTTAAAAATATTTTCTTTCATGTACACTAATTAAATTCCATGTGTAGTATACATACAAATAGAGGTACATTCTAAACAATATAGAAAACATGAATCACAAGTCATCACACAAAAAAAAATAAATAAAACATGACTTCTAACAACTTCCCACTTGGAAATAAATCGAGAAATTTCAAACGGAAATCCTTTGTCAAATCTCTTAATTATGCAGAAAATAACTCTTTGTAAGTTCACATCACATGGGTAAGAGTGTGTGTGTGTGTGTGTGTGTGTGTGACGATAGCTTACAATTTTCTCTCTCAAGTGTTTAGAAATAGATTTTGTCATATTGTACATCAATCTGTAAATATTTGAATGTGTGTTTGATTGTATAAAATAAACCATTTAATTTCTTGTTATTTTTGAAAAAAAAAGAAAAATATGAAAAAAATATTAGATGAGGTTATATATTTATTTATTTATTTTTTTTTTTTTTTTGGAAAAAAATTAAAAAGGTAACGAACTCTACAAAACAATACCAAAAATAAAAAACACTAGTGGTATATAGTATAATATTGTGTAGAATAAAAGTTTCTGATATTTTCATATAACATTTGTACATTAAACGTAAAAAGTTGTACTTCACAGCTTTACCAAGAAAGGAGTTTTAAAGCTAAGATAAATGATTTTCCGGATGGGATTTTTTCGATTCCATCTTCTACGTGAAACATAGGTTACACTTATCGGGGGCAGCGCTAGATTGAAAACCTCAGTGCAGTTTTTATTTGGTACGACCAAGATATACTCGGCTAAGAGCAACGACAAACGAACTGCAAATGCAAAATATAGATTTTCATGAGCGATAACAATACGTCACAATATCCACAGATATCAATTTGAAATACTAGATGCGATCAATTTCTATTCTAATACCAAACCAAAATCACAACATATTCGTCGACCCACTTCATTACAGAAATCTTAAAATTGTTTTCTTTTCTTTTTCTCTGCCACATACTCTCTCCACAAAAATCTCTGACTAAATATGCATGTGTGAACATACATACATATTTATTCATATCCTGTTTACAATTCCTTGTGGTTGGTGGATGCTATTGATGAACGAACATATGGATGCATACATGTGTAGGTGTATGTTCGTTCGTTCCTTTTTTGTGTATGTTCGTTTTCTTGTCTCCATCATCTCCTTTGGCGTTTTAACACTTTCGTTTCGTGAAAATTCACATCATCATCGTGAAGTGTGAATATTTGATCAAATTGTTATTTTAGATTTGAAGTTTATATCCGAAGGAAATGGTATTTACACAAACACTTGTAAGAAGTGTTAAGTCTGTGAGGGTGTTAATGGTTGTATATTGAAGGTGTGGGTGTGTGTGGATTCAATGAATTCGCCATTTTTCGCGCTAATTAATTGGAAGCATTTTACAAGTGATTTATATGTTTTATGTCTGACAGTACTACATACAATCGTATGTAAGTATGTGTATTTTTAACGTCAACAATTTCCTTACTTTTTAAAACCATTTAACTAAAGATGACGAGGAGAATTGCGTGTGCACTGCTTAAGGATGTTAAACATAAACGTTTGTATTTATTGTCTTAAAAAATCCACGCCTTGGTCCTCACTAAAAATCTTAAAAAATCCACGCTCTGGTATGTACAAAAAATTTCAAAAATCCACGCCTTGGTGCTCACTAAAAATCTTAAAAAATCCACGCCTTGGTGCTCACTAAAAATCTTAAAAAATCCACGCCTTGGTGCTCACTAAAAATCTTAAAAAATCCACGCCTTGGTGCTCACTAAAAATCTTAAAAAATCTACGCCTTGGTGCTCACTAAAAATCTTAAAAAATCCACGCCTTGGTGCTCACTAAAAATCTTAAAAAATCCACGCCTTGGTCCTCACTAAAAATCTTAAAAAATCCACGCCTTGGTCCTCAATAAAAATCTTAAAAAATCCACGCCTTGGTCCTAACTACAAATCTTAAAAAATCCACGCCTTGGTGCTCACTAAAAATCTTAAAAAATCCACGCCTTGGTCCTCACAAAAAATCTTAAAAATCCACGCCTTGGTCCTCACAAAAAATCTTAAAAAATCCACGCCTTGGTCCTCACTAAAAATCTTAAAAAATCCACGCCTTTGTCTTTACAAAAAATCTTAAAAAATCCACGCCTTGGTCCTCACAAAAAATCTTAAAAAATCCACGCCTTGGTCCTCACTAAAAATCTTAAAAAATCCACGCCTTTGTCTTTACAAAAAATCTTAAAAAATCCACGCCTTGGTCCTCACTAAAAATCTTAAAAAATCCACGCCTTTGTCTTTACAAAAAATCTTAAAAAATCCACGCCTTGGTCCTCACTAAAAATCTTAAAAAATCCACGCCTTGGTCTTTACAAAAAATCTTAAAAAATCCACGCCTTGGTCTTTACAAAAAATCTTAAAAAATCCACGCCTTGGTCTTTACACAAAATCTTAAAAAATCCACGCCTTGGTCTTTACACAAAATCTTAAAAAATCCACGCCTTGGTCTTTACACAAAATCTTAAAAAATCCACGCCTTGGTCTTTACACAAAATCTTAAAAAATCCACGCCTTGGTCTTTACACAAAATCTTAAAAAATCCACGCCTTGGTCTTTACACAAAATCTTAAAAAATCCACGCCTTGGTCTTTACACAAAATCTATTTTGTTTTTCAAAATAGTCAGGCTTAATCCCATAGTCGTTGTTTTAATATTTTATTAAAACAACTTTAATTTATTAGTGGGAAAAATTGGCGATGTTTACCAAGGGGTAAGGCAGGGAATACTATAGTTTCAGATCTCGCCACAGATCTTCATCAGTTCCCTTATTTCTTGTTTTTCAACAAGAAACTTTTTATACCCTTGGTCTTTACACAAAATCTTAAAAAATCCACGCCTTGGTCTTTACACAAAATCTTAAAAAATCCACGCTTTGGTCTTTACACAAAATCTTAAAAAATCCACGCCTTGGTCTTCACTAAAAATCTTAAAAAATCCACGCCTTGGTCTTCACTAAAAATCTTAAAAAATCCTCGCCTTGGTCTTTACACAAAATCTTAAAAAATCCACGCCTTGGTCTTCACTAAAAATCTTAAAAAATCCACGCCTTGGTCTTTACACAAAATCTTAAAAAATCCACGCCTTGGTCTTTACACAAAATCTTAAAAAATCCACGCCTTGGTGCTCACTAAAAATCTTAAAAAATCCACGCCTTGGTGCTCACTGAAAATCTTAAAAAATCCACGCCTTGGTCTTCACTAAAAATCTTAAAAAATCCTCGCCTTGGTCTTTACACAAAATCTTAAAAAATCCACGCCTTGATCTTCACTAAAAATCTTAAAAAATCCACGCCTTGGTCTTTACACAAAATCTTAAAAAATCCACGCCTTGGTCTTCACTAAAAATCTTAAAAAATCCACGCCTTGGTCTTCACTAAAAATCTTAAAAAATCCACGCCTTGGTCTTCACTAAAAATCTTAAAAAATCCACGCCTTGGTCTTCACTAAAAATCTTAAAAAATCCACGCCTTGGTGCTCACTAAAAATCTTAAAAAATCCACGCCTTGGTCTTCACTAAAAATCTTAAAAAATCCACGCCTTGGTGCTCACTAAAAATCTTAAAAAATCCACGCCTTGGTCTTCACTAAAAATCTTAAAAAATCCACGCCTTGGTCTTCACTAAAAATCTTAAAAAATCCACGCCTTGGTCTTCACTAAAAATCTTAAAAAATCCACGCCTTGGTCTTTACACAAAATCTTAAAAAATCCACGCCTTGGTCTTTACACAAAATCTTAAAAAATCCACGCCTTGGTCTTTACACAAAATCTTAAAAAATCCACGCCTTGGTCTTCACTAAAAATCTTAAAAAATCCACGCCTTGGTGCTCACTAAAAATCTTAAAAAATCCACGCCTTGGTGCTCGCTAAAAATCTTAAAAAATCCACGCCTTGGTCTTCACTAAAAATCTTAAAAAATCCACGCCTTGGTCTTTACACAAAATCTTAAAAAATCCACGCCTTGGTCTTTACACAAAATCTTAAAAAATCCACGCCTTGGTCTTCACTAAAAATCTTAAAAAATCCACGCCTTGGTCTTTACACAAAATCTTAAAAAATCCACGCCTTGGTCCTCACTAAAAATCTTAAAAAATCCACGCCGTGGTCTTCACAAAAAATCTTAAAAAATCCACGCCTTGGTCCTCACAAAAAATCTTAAAAAATCCACGCCTTGGTCCTCACAAAAAATCTTAAAAAATCCACGCCTTGGTCCTCACAAAAAATCTTAAAAAATCCACGCCTTGGTCCTCACAAAAAATCTTAAAAAATCCACGCCTTGGTCCTCACAAAAAATCTTAAAAAATCCAAGCCTTGGTCCTCACAAAAAATCTTAAAAAATCCACGCCTTGGTCTTTACACAAAATCTTAAAAAATCCACGCCTTGGTCTTTACAAAAAATCTTAAAAAATCCACGCCTTGGTCTTTACACAAAATCTTAAAAAATCCACGCCTTGGTCTTTACACAAAATCTTAAAAAATCCAAGCCTTGGTCTTTACACAAAATCTTAAAAAATCCACGCCTTGGTCTTTACACAAAATCTTAAAAAATCCACGCCTTGGTCTTTACATAAAATCTTAAAAAATCCACGCCTTGGTCTTTACACAAAATCTTAAAAAATCCACGCCTTGGTCTTTACACAAAATCTATTTTGTTTTTCAAAATAGTCAGGCTTAATCCCATAGTCGTTGTTTTAATATTTTATTAAAACAACTTTAATTTATTAGTGGGAAAAATTGGCGATGTTTACCAAGGGGTAAGGCAGGGAATACTATAGTTTCAGATCTCGCCACAGATCTTCATCAGTTCCCTTATTTCTTGTTTTTCAACAAGAAACTTTTTATACCCTTGGTCTTTACACAAAATCTTAAAAAATCCACGCCTTGGTCTTTACACAAAATCTTAAAAAATCCACGCCTTGGTCTTTACACAAAATCTTAAAAAATCCACGCCTTGGTCTTTACACAAAATCTTAAAAAATCCACGCCTTGGTCTTTACACAAAATCTTAAAAAATCCACGCCTTGGTCTTTACACAAAATCTTAAAAAATCCACGCCTTGGTCTTTACACAAAATCTTAAAAAATCCACGCCTTGGTCTTTACACAAAATCTTAAAAAATCCACGCCTTGGTCTTTACACAAAATCTTAAAAAATCCACGCCTTGGTCTTTACACAAAATCTATTTTGTTTTTCAAAATAGTCAGGCTTAATCCCATAGTCGTTGTTTTAATATTTTATTAAAACAACTTTAATTTATTAGTGGGAAAAATTGGCGATGTTTACCAAGGGGTAAGGCAGGGAATACTATAGTTTCAGATCTCGCCACAGATCTTCATCAGTTCCCTTATTTCTTGTTTTTCAACAAGAAACTTTTTATACCCTTGGTCTTTACACAAAATCTTAAAAAATCCACGCCTTGGTCTTTACACAAAATCTTAAAAAATCCACGCCTTGGTCTTTACACAAAATCTTAAAAAATCCACGCCTTGGTCTTTACACAAAATCTTAAAAAATCCACGCCTTGGTCTTTACACAAAATCTATTTTGTTTTTCAAAATAGTCAGGCTTAATCCCATAGTCGTTGTTTTAATATTTTATTAAAACAACTTTAATTTATTAGTGGGAAAAATTGGCGATGTTTACCAAGGGGTAAGGCAGGGAATACTATAGTTTCAGATCTCGCCACAGATCTTCATCAGTTCCCTTATTTCTTGTTTTTCAACAAGAAACTTTTTATACCCTTGGTCTTTACACAAAATCTTAAAAAATCCACGCCTTGGTCTTTACACAAAATCTTAAAAAATCCACGCCTTGGTCTTTACACAAAATCTTAAAAAATCCACGCCTTGGTCTTTACACAAAATCTTAAAAAATCCACGCCTTGGTCTTTACACAAAATCTTAAAAAATCCACGCCTTGGTCTTTACACAAAATCTTAAAAAATCCACGCCTTGGTCTTTACACAAAATCTTAAAAAATCCACGCCTTGGTCTTTACACAAAATCTTAAAAAATCCACGCCTTGGTCTTTACACAAAATCTATTTTGTTTTTCAAAATAGTCAGGCTTAATCCCATAGTCGTTGTTTTAATATTTTATTAAAACAACTTTAATTTATTAGTGGGAAAAATTGGCGATGTTTACCAAGGGGTAAGGCAGGGAATACTATAGTTTCAGATCTCGCCACAGATCTTCATCAGTTCCCTTATTTCTTGTTTTTCAACAAGAAACTTTTTATACCCTTGGTCTTTACACAAAATCTTAAAAAATCCACGCCTTGGTCTTTACACAAAATCTTAAAAAATCCACGCCTTGGTCTTTACACAAAATCTTAAAAAATCCACGCCTTGGTCTTTACACAAAATCTTAAAAAATCCACGCCTTGGTCTTTACACAAAATCTTAAAAAATCCACGCCTTGGTCTTTACACAAAATCTTAAAAAATCCACGCCTTGGTCTTTACACAAAATCTTAAAAAATCCACGCCTTGGTCTTTACACAAAATCTTAAAAAATCCACGCCTTGGTCTTTACACAAAATCTTAAAAAATCCACGCCTTGGTCTTTACACAAAATCTTAAAAAATCCACGCCTTGGTCTTTACACAAAATCTATTTTGTTTTTCAAAATAGTCAGGCTTAATCCCATAGTCGTTGTTTTAATATTTTATTAAAACAACTTTAATTTATTAATGGGAAAAATTGGCGATGTTTACCAAGGGGTAAGGCAGGGAATACTATAGTTTCAGATCTCGCCACAGATCTTCATCAGTTCCCTTATTTCTTGTTTTTCAACAAGAAACTTTTTATACCCTTGGTCTTTACACAAAATCTTAAAAAATCCACGCCTTGGTCTTTACACAAAATCTTAAAAAATCCACGCTTTGGTCTTTACACAAAATCTTAAAAAATCCACGCCTTGGTCTTCACTAAAAATCTTAAAAAATCCACGCCTTGGTCTTTACACAAAATCTTAAAAAATCCACGCCTTGGTCTTCACTAAAAATCTTAAAAAATCCTCGCCTTGGTCTTTACACAAAATCTTAAAAAATCCACGCCTTGGTCTTCACTAAAAATCTTAAAAAATCCACGCCTTGGTCTTTACACAAAATCTTAAAAAATCCACGCCTTGGTGCTCACTAAAAATCTTAAAAAATCCACGCCTTGGTGCTCACTGAAAATCTTAAAAAATCCACGCCTTGGTCTTCACTAAAAATCTTAAAAAATCCTCGTCTTGGTCTTTACACAAAATCTTAAAAAATCCACGCCTTGGTCTTTACACAAAATCTTAAAAAATCCACGCCTTGGTCTTCACTAAAAATCTTAAAAAATCCACGCCTTGGTCTTCACTAAAAATCTTAAAAAATCCACGCCTTGGTCTTCACTAAAAATCTTAAAAAATCCACGCCTTGGTCTTCACTAAAAATCTTAAAAAATCCACGCCTTGGTGCTCACTAAAAATCTTAAAAAATCCACGCCTTGGTCTTCACTAAAAATCTTAAAAAATCCACGCCTTGGTCTTCACTAAAAATCTTAAAAAATCCACGCCTTGGTCTTCACTAAAAATCTTAAAAAATCCACGCCTTGGTCCTCACTAAAAATCTTAAAAAATCCACGCCTTGGTCCTCACTAAAAATCTTAAAAAATCCACGCTTTGGTCTTTACACAAAATCTTAAAAAATCCACGCCTTGGTCTTTACACAAAATCTTAAAAAATCCACGCTTTGGTCTTCACTAAAAATCTTAAAAAATCCAAGCCTTGGTGCTCACTAAAAATCTTAAAAAATCCACGCCTTGGTGCTCACTAAAAATCTTAAAAAATCCACGCCTTGGTCTTCACTAAAAATCTTAAAAAATCCACGCCTTGGTGCTCACTAAAAATCTTAAAAAATCCACGCCTTGGTGCTCGCTAAAAATCTTAAAAAATCCACGCCTTGGTCTTCACTAAAAATCTTAAAAAATCCACGCCTTGGTCTTTACACAAAATCTTAAAAAATCCACGCCTTGGTCTTTACACAAAATCTTAAAAAATCCACGCCTTGGTCCTCACTAAAAATCTTAAAAAATCCACGCCTTGGTCCTCAATAAAAATCTTAAAAAATCCACGCCTTGGTCCTCACTAAAAATCTTAAAAAATCCACGCCTTTGTCCTCACTAAAAATCTTAAAAAAATCCACGCCTTGGTCTTTACAAAAAATCTTAAAAAATCCACGCCTTGGTCCTCACTAAAAATCTTAAAAAATCCACGCCTTGGTCTTTACAAAAAATCTTAAAAAATCCACGCCTTGGTCCTCACTAAAAATCTTAAAAAATCCACGCCTTTGTCCTCACTAAAAATCTTAAAAAATCCACGTCTTGTTCTTTACAAAAAATCTTAAAAAATTCACGCCTTGGTCCTCACTAAAAATCTTAAAAAAACCACGCCTTGGTCCTCACTAAAAATCTTAAAAAATCCACGCCTTGGTCCTCACTAAAAATCTTAAAAAATCCACGCCTTGGTCCTCACTAAAAATCTTAAAAAATCCACGCCTTGGTCCTCACTAAAAATCGTAAAAAATCCACGCCTTGGTCCGCACTAAAAATCTTAAAAAATCCACGCCTTGGTCCTCACTAAAAATCTTAAAAAATCCACGCCTTGGTCCTCACTAAAAATCTTAAAAAATCCACGCCTTGGTCCTCACTAAAAATCTTAAAAAATCCACGCCTTGGTCCTCACTAAAAATCTTAAAAAATCCACGCCTTGGTCCTCACTAAAAATCTTAAAAAATCCTAGCCTTGGTCCTCACTAAAAATCTTAAAAAATCCACGCCTTGGTCCTCACTAAAAATCTTAAAAAATCCTAGCCTTGGTCCTCACTAAAAATCTTAAAAAATCCACGCCTTGGCCCTCAATAAAAATCTTAAAAAATCCACGCCTTGGTCCTCACTAAAAATCTTAAAAAATCCACGCCTTGGTCCTCACTAAAAATCTTAAAAAATCCACGCCATGGTCAGCACAAAACATATTTCCGTTGGTTATGTATGTATGTGTACATTACATACTCAAATATGTTGACATGTGTAAATTTTGTTTTATAGAGATGTTCAACAGCTTCTAATCCATTTCAAACTTGTTTCAAATAGTCCACATTTATTGGGTTGACATGAAATTTTGTTCATGTTCCTTCCTGCTGGGAATTAATAAATACCGCTGCTACCGCAAATACTGCTACAGCTTGGATCATCATGGCATAGGAAATCTATTAATCCTCAAACTCCTTAACAAAGAAATAAACCCCTTTGCTGTTTAACTGAAGCAGCAGCTGCGACAGCAGCAGGAAGTGGCAGAGTACTTGTGTGGTCCTCTTTCACAGTTTGATTTTTTTGGTTCGTTGCCTTTACAGAAAGGACCTTTAAGGCATCCTGCAAGGCAATTGAATTTTTTTCTCGTCATCAACCCGCCGCCATCCACATTACGGCAAGAGAAACAATAAATTCTATTTACGACAGAGGAAAAAAACTGCCAACTTGAGTCACCACAATCAAGGGTACTTGAGCATCACCGCAAAGTTAAGCGAAAAATAACGAAAAATTATTAAGCAGGGAAAACACACACACAAATACACATAAAATACTCCGGCTAAATGCTTGTTGACTAAATGATTGACTGGCTGACTGACTGACTGGTTGTTGTTTTTTGTTTTTTGGTGGATAGGTTGGATGGTTGACTTGGTTGGTTGCCTGGCTGGCTGGTTGTTTGACTACTTGGTGGTAGGCTAGTTGATGCGTTTTGTCAGCTATGTGGCAGGCTGTCTGATAGGCGTTTGGTTAAAAAATGATGTTTACACTCAATTGCCGGTTTCACGCCTCAATAGATGCGTCGTGTTTAAAAATCCGCAATTACGATGACACAGAGAGGGGGGAGCTTTTGACAGACATTATCAGCAAAACGTTTAAATTTATATTTTATGGTTCTGTGTAAAGTTTAGTGTTTGTGTGTGACATGGATGCCTCATTACATGTGCCAGGAAGTTTTTAAAAAATAAGTTAAACCTTTTTATGTAAAAAATGGATATCTTCTTAAGCAGAAATTGTGACAACCTACATATTGCAGGTGGGCGTTACAATGACATCAGTGTCAATGGCATTCGTTTTTTAGGCAGTTAAATTAAAATGAATCCCGTTATGTTTTAATGACAGCGAAACAACACCCATTTCCTAGTTCCATAGCAAAAAATAAGAAAGCCGGAGAAAGTATTTTTTAAGGAAATTTTTTTAAGGAAGGAGAAGAAACTGGATGTATTATGTTTGTGAGAGTAATTTGGGGATATTTTGAACAATTATTTGAAAATTTGGAAATATTTTAAAAAAGGGTGACATGGGGACTGGAAGATATTAAGAAAGGTCTCTCTTAAATACTTCAAAACACATGGTTTGTTTTGCTTCCTTTTTATTTCCCGTTGATATTGACCTCTCCCCGTTGTCACTAACCAACAATACTGTTAAGGCAAGGTATTCACCCAGCAAAAATTCGGATCCGTTAGTCATTATGTAACCCATTACAAAGTAATTTAAACAAAAATAACTATGAGTAGGTTGACACAGATCGCGTGTGTCCGACTACAAATCCTAGTCGGCACGTGACGTTTTTGTTGACAAAATAAAAAAAACAGATGGTGGTGCATATGTAAGCGTTTAAACAACCATTAATGTTCGTACGCATGGCATAGTGTGTTCTGCTACAAATCAGAAGTTCGCATGATCAAATCCAGCAGAGAGCGAAATAAAAATATGAAGTGTGTTGAAAGTGAAAACAAATTCCACCTCCACTGTTCTAAAACTATACATTTTTGTTGCTTATTTGTCATCTTCATCATCTTCTAGTGGTCATAGCATAACTAGTAATTCAGTGAGACTTGCCCTTGTTAAAATAATGCGTTAGTAGAGAGTCAAGTAATTAGTTACGACAACCAAAAAGTACTATAAAACCCAATATTTAGTAACGATTTTTTTTTTTTTTTTTGCTGGACAAATTTTAACTGGAAAATATTTTTGTTCTCATGGACGGAAACTTCCGTTTCAGCGATGAAACTTTCAATAATGGCATGCAGAGACTTTCAGAGACAGAGAGACATATATACACACGCCAGAAGCCTTGGCTGGCGTCAGAACAAACACGTAGACATAAATTAGTTGGATTTGCCGACAACTAAATGGTGGACCTAGGTAGCAAAATATGCTTGAGAATCGGATACTCAATTCGTAAGTTATCTTATGGGCTTATGGGTTGTTGTTGACTCTGGCTCGATCTCCAGGACGAAGAATGTATCTGCTTCGATGGGTTGTAACCACAATGCTACTGGAGTTAGTTGAATAGGTTTTGCAGGGCAGTTGAAAAGACCCAGTGTGTTGTGCGTGTATGTGTCGCATGTAGTGCAGATTATTTGTTTCCTTGTCCTATGGAAATTTAGACGACTTCACCATCCCGAACGAAGTTGAGATAAAACTACTCTGGTTGTTATGTCTTCATTTCATTGATTCGGCTCTAACTCCAGCTCCAGCTCCAAGTTTAGAAAGGACGCCACCTGAATAGGATTAGTCCAAAGTGAAGGTGGAGTTAGGTGAGTCGGGTTGGCTGGGCGGTTAAAAAAGTGATGCATAGCATGCGGACCGGTGCCGCAAGCTGGGCAGATATGTTGCGTGGCATCAATCTTAGCCCAGTAAGAATTGAGACGGCTGCAACAACCATATCTTAGTTGTGCCAACACGACTCTCGTTTGCCTTGGCAGCTGTTGCTCTTCCACTGCCACGGGTGTTGGGGGGACGATATTCGCACTATAGGCTTATAAAGCCTCAGCGACCCCATCAGTGTGAATATCTCTCAAACCTGCCTGATAAAAACGTTGATCTAGGGGTTCTTTTTTATATCTCTGGACCTCCTTTTTCAGATGACGAAAATCCTCCATGAATCGCCTGGTGGGTTCGGCCATATCTACCAGATGGTGATTTGGTTGGTCTTGCCTATAGCTTCCATGCAAGTACTGCATCGTCAACATCATGTTGTGTCGACGCACTGGCAGGATCATGGTCTCCTCATGCAAAAGGTCCACTGAAGACATGAGAAGACACCCCCTTGCTGTTCTCAGGGCAGGATTCTGGCAGATTTGTAAGTTATCCCATTGCATATCACTTACGTTAGCAAACCAGACTGGCCCCGCATAGCTTAACAAGGTTCCTTTATCCTCACCCCAAGTGCTGCCGGCTAGTGATTTTAGGACCTTCTTCTTGTTTCTCAACTTCACTTCAGACAAGGCCGGAGGGTAGTATTCTCTATCCTCGGACAACCTAGCATGACTGGCACGCTTTGGTCAGATCCAATGCTACCATCACTGTTATGCGGCATGGTTTGTCCTGGTTTAGTTCTCGGAAATGGCGTGCAGTGCTGTTGTGGTACTATGCTGCTTTCGGAAACCGTATTGATGATCCGCAACTGGATAACATGCTCTCATGCTGGGAAGGAGTAACGCCCCGAGTATCTTTGCAACTGGCGATTGAAGTGAGATCTGTGTGTATAATTCACCTTTGCTGGGATCTTTGCCAGGTTTCAGCAGCAGGACCACCCTGCCCATCTTCCAGGCTTCGGGAACTATTAGGGTGGCTAGCGATAGGTTGTGGACCTTAGTTAAATACTCGACACCCGGGTCATCCAGCTTTTCGCTATCGGGGCGCTCAAAAGATTGTCGGCAGAAATAGCCCGAACACCTCTTCGGATCTGTCATAGCCACTCCGTAAAACATGACAGATGTCCGATCATCTCTGCTACCAGGGTTCGATAGCGCCTTAGCCGTTGTCCACAATTTGCTACAACCGGCTACAATGTTGCAGTAATTCAGATGTTCTAGCTTGTGTTCACCGACTAACCTATTGACTTCCACGATTAGTTCTCTGACACTGTGTTCATTAGGGTTCGTGCAGTGAAGCTCATCACGCTCATTTGCTAATCCCGTTGCCTCTGCTGAGAAATTAGGTCTTAGTTTAGATATTTGGTCAGCAAGAATTTAGCGAGCGGCTGAGCAGTGATGATGTCTCGGAATTTCCTCCCTGCTACCCTAACATCAGAGGGATTGGACAGTTCTCTGAAGCGTTGGTTAGTGAACTCCCTGAAACCATGGAATAAGCTTTCCCATGGTTGATGAAAGTAGGGCGTTCAGAGGTTATGAAGTCGGTTGTCCAATGATGGCGATGAGAATTGGGAGATGATCCGACCCAAGGGAAATTGCGGGTTGCCAAGTCACGTCATTCGTCAGGCGAACTATGGTACTCCCCTCTAACCCTGGTGGGTGCGCCCTCGTTCGCAGTGCAGAATGTGGAGCCATAGTTCATGATGTGCATTGAAATCCACGGTTATCACCTCTCAAC
Organism: Musca autumnalis; assembly: GCF_047663935.1. NCBI lineage: Eukaryota > Metazoa > Arthropoda > Insecta > Diptera > Muscidae > Musca > Musca autumnalis. The sequence continues at coordinate 22,362,991 of NW_027411977.1, forward strand.
AGAGGTCTGATGTTAGGTGAAAAACGCGGGGTACAGCTATTAATCGGCGGGATATACACATTCAGCAGTTCTATCTCGGCGGTTCCACACCGCACCACAACCCCCATTCAATCCAAATATGGGTCCCTAGAGTCTAGCTCAGGTGAGACAGGTCTGTATTGGACAGACTGGTGCAGTAGGAATTCATGACCACCACCTCCACTTCTCGTACGATTCAGGCCCAGAACATTGTATCCATCACAACTCCGAAGACTGCTTCGTTTCCTGAATCGCCGCGAACATTATATTTCGTCGACTCATAAAATTCACGATCTCACAATGCGAATGCTAAATGAACTTGCTTGCTAATCTAGGGCATCTTTCTCGTAACTTTGTACCTCCCTTTAGATTCCATGAAGATTCGTCCTGACATGCCTGGGTAGAGAAGACCAACCCAGGTCACCATACGGTGATTAGGATGACTCGCACGGCAACATCACTCGCTCATATACTGCAACGAGAGTATGCCATTGTGTTGCCCTACTGGAAAAATGTTCGTTTGCTAATGCAGATCCTCTACTGATGACATGAGAAGGTAGCATGTTGCTGTTTTTAAAGCGGGGTTCTGATGTGTATGTACATTGTAACATTGCGTTGCGCCGCATAGCTTATCACAGACGGACCTATCACGTTACATGTTATCAACAAAGTTTATATGTCTGCCCGCCAAGAGTTGCGGGCTGGGGTCCACGTTCCTACATCTCAGGACTCATGCACTACATAAACATGCTGTGGAATATTACGCTAGCTTCAAGACCCTCTAGGGTGACAAAAGCAAAATCGGTCTGTACGATTCTTCTTTGCTGGCACCATTGCCTGACTCCAGTACCACCTAACCACACTTCCCATTTTCCAGACTTCGACACAATGTGGGTGACTAGCGACAGGTGGAGAGCTTTAGTGAAACACTCAACTAACGCTTTGGATGATTTAGCGTTTCTAATGACATTTGCAACAGCATTCATTGTAAGTTCTAACGGTTCCTACACAACAGGAAAATATCTAATCAGAAGTAGTACTCTTCTCTTCGCCTTGCCACTCCCGGGGTACTTAAGAAATTTGACCTTTCAGAGTTCGAAAGTGACATAACCGTTGCCCATTATTCACTGATTCCGCATCAAATGTTGCAACTCTTTAGATGATCTAGCCACATGCGCTCAGCGACCAATCTGTTAACTTGGGTCACTCTGGGATCACTAGCGTTGGCTCGATGAAGCGTATCACACTATTCGATCAGCAGTTATATAGAGAGCGGCTGCGGCAGTTGTGATGATATCCCGGAACATTCCTTCCGCTACCCGAACATGAGAAGCGTTGTGGAAGTTTTCTAAAACGGTGATTATTGAACTCTCTGAAACCAGGTCAATTAGCTTTACCATGATTGTGTCGTTCAGAGGTGGTCGGACCCAAGTGAAACGACTGGTTGATGGGTGAAGCCATTTGTAAGATCAGGTGACACGATGGTACTCATTGCCCTTGCAAAACATAGAGCTATCAAAATGTTCAGCCTGCGCTATAGCCGTCTGGTCATTACTAAGACCGAATGCCACAACTTATGATGTGCATGAAAGTACCCTAAGACCAATCGGACGCAAGAGAAAAACGAAGCCATTTGTTAGGGTAGGTAAACTATGGAACTGTGACACATTTCGCTAATTCTAGTACGGGCATCCTCATTTCCCGTGCAAAACTTAAAGCTATCAAAATTCTCAGCCACTGCTACCCCCTAGGGCCAAATGCCACAATTCATTATGAGCATTAAAGTATTCTAAGAGAAGTCGTTTATGACCTATCAAGTCGTTTATGGCCTGGAGTACACGCATCAATCGGCGGGTGTATGCGTTAAGCAACACTACCTCGCTAGATCCGCAGCTCACTGTTACTTCCATAGTACCCTCAAGCGAGATAGATCTGTATTGAACAGAATGGTATAAAGGAAAGCTCAGTACGTTGTAATCCTCACTAAGCTGCAGTTAATATTTAGTTTGGTTTCCCAAACTATTTCCTTGATCTTACCTCGGTTTCCTTTGCAATTAAATTGCAAAAAAATGCATTTCAAGGGATTGGAATAGCAACGACTGGTGTTAAGTGCTGGATGTGCGTTTACTTTTGGGGGAACTGTTGGGGAGCCTCACATGCAGTAACATAGTCCCTCTCGTAGTCCGTCACATGGACTAGTCCAGATCAACCTCTCAGATGCACCCACTGCCGACAACTATTGCATCTCAGTGAAGTTTGGGTGCGTTGTGGGCAGATGTGACAAACCGAACACACCCAAAATGGTCCTGGATGTTCCTCCGTACCGACATGGACCTAAATAATCCGGATCACGCAATCCGGAATATGCTTCTCCCAACAGAGCAAAAAGATACAAATAGAGATATATGTAGTGAGGTTTCGGGTCAATACGGTGTCGAAGAACTCCCAGCCGTAGCATTGCCAGCCATTTTTGTTGGCCACCCTCGGATTTTTTGTACCAGTATTTCTGAAAGCATGAACTTGCCCACGAAAAACATTTTTTCTTGTTACTCCTCTTGGTAGCATAGGACTTCCATAAAGCATCGCCATCTTAGGCGATTAGTTGCCGTTTTTATATCCTCAGCAATTATGCTAAAGAGGGTATATACACGTTTACACGGGCAAAATGTGCCTCATCGAAATAATGGTTTTAGACCCCAAATATGTTTGGACGAAATCCGTTAACGTCTGTCTTGCTGGCTGGAGTGCACGATAACTCTCAAACGGATGAACCTATTTGGTGCAAAATTTGTCGTTAATAATATTTTGTCCAAACTTAGTTTATGTTTGAAGATAGACCATATCAGTCCACTCCTTCAGGTACCTCCCACAGAAAAGTTCAAAACTTTTAGCTAAAATGGCAGAAAACGATTTGGTCCATACTTTTCATATCGTAATATCTCTACGGGACATAGATCAGGTTTAAATATGGACTATAAAGGACCACTCCTTCTACTAACTCCCACACAAAATTTAGGAAAAGTGCAGTTTAAGGCCTGCTCTCGAATCGTTTTGCTTCTTTTTGTAACAATTTGTATTCGCTGCCTCCATTACGACAATATAAGTTTTTTCAGAGGTCAGTCTATACTTCCTGAGAAAATTGTCCTATGGGACAATGTGTAGTGGCTGGAGTGCACGATAGTTCTCGAACGGATCAGCCGAATCGTTCCAAAATTTTCCAATTTCCATGGGTGGATATTACGCCTTTTTAATAGAAGACCAATAGGTTGGTTGGTTCTTATAAGAGACTACTACTTTAAAAAAACCAATAAGTCAATATAAAAGATCGAATACATTTTCTTATAGAACACCAACAGTTCTTTGTATAGAGGAACCCTAAGTCTTCTTACAAAGGACAAATGAAAAAAAGTAGGCCTTCCGTAGAAGAGTAATTGCTCTACACGAAGACAGCAACTATCAGATTGTTCTTATTCTCTTTTTAAGTAATTTTATTTTATTCATTGTTATTGCAATACAAAATAATACATTTGTTTTTTATCACCAACCGACATGCAACATGAAGGTCTTCAATGGCTCAAATCCAACAGACAAAACATTTGAAAGACCTTTACAAATTACGTATCATTTCCGCCAAATGCATACAAACATACAAAATTATATATTCTTTTCAAAGTGGCATCCTTACAACACCATAAAGTCTTCAACTTAAAGGATAATCACTTAATATTGCTAAGAGAAAAGCGAAGCAAATTATTAAATCCTTAAGACGCGCCAAAGGTAAGGGTGGCCTAGGGAGCAGTGGTGCACTGTCGGTCATGCCATTGCCGCCATTGCCACCAGAATTAGAGACTTTATGGTAAATTGTGAATTGCTTAAAAGTCCAAATTACAAGTATATACATACGGTTCCTCAGATGGCTATGTACATGTCATACACCCCCACATGCACACACATACATACATACACCAACAATCGCTGAAAATCATACGGGATATAATGAAATATAATTAAATTTTCTACAGATTATAACATTTGAAATATGAATGCAATGGCGGGCAGCGCTTGGTTGCTTGGTGAATTCTTCTTGTTGGCAATATATAAAAGAAGACACACACACACACCCTCACACACAAGTGTGTGTCTTAAGTTGATATATGTTATATACTAATAGAGTTTCTCGCATTGATGTACATAAAGGTATAAATCAAATAGTTACATGTGGAAAAGTTCACTTGAACTTTGTCCAGCAACAACGAGTTGAGTGGCCCTTTTATGGAATTAGATGTGTGTCTCCTCATGTACATAAGTGTGTGTGTGTGTGCGTGTGCTTTAGTTGAACTTGCATAGGCCGGGGGTACAACTTTTACATTTAAATGCATATTTGACAGTACGAATGTTTCTCTTTTGTGGCCATTAGAGAAAAGTATTTCACTAATTATCGAAATTATGCACACGACACATGAATCGACGGACGGACAGACGTATAGACACACAAAGGCGAACGCCAAACGTTGCTGCTGATGATGATGACGAATCATCTAGCTAGCGATGGGACCCAAATAACTAAATGGTCCACCATTGCATATGTGAATAACAACAAAAATGTGACCAACAGCAGCTACAAAACCAGCAAATACCAACAAACATTGTGGAAGTGTAGGTGCGTGCGTGGGTGTTTTGTCTGCAAGAGTCCTTAAATATGCACTGTCACACCCCACAACTTGAATAAAATCAACCGACGACCACCTCACATCATCTCGCCGAAATTGAATGTCACAAACAAATGTCACACAGATGTTTGAGTATATATGTATGTATGTATGTATGTATGTATGTATGTATGGATATGTGTGTTTCAAACAACTGCGAGATGTGTTGGATTAGACTCCCTATTGTAGAGATGCCAAAAGGTCTTCTTGTCTTCTTAAAGAATACCATAATGTCTTCCTAGAGAAGACCACAAGGTCTTCTTCTAATGCGAGACCATGAAATCTTCTTCTTATAGAAGAAAACAAGTAAGAAATACCCCCAGCCATTGACCAAAAAACAACAACAAAACCAAACCAAATACAATAATTATGCCGGATATAAAATATATTGATTTTGTATCACGAGTTTGCTTTAAAATCTGTAGGTACCTTAAGGTGGGGCTATACCAAATCATTGACATGTGTAGTATGTGCCGGCAGGGTTTTGGAGCTTTTGGGCCATTATCTTAGGAAGTATTGGCTTACTCCGGAAAAACATTGTACAGTTGGAAATGAGACCGCTAGAACAATCTACTGAACAAATAATCAAAACAATGCGAGAGGAGCTCTTAAACTTCACTTTTTCCGAATTTTGTGTGGGAGGTACCCGAAGGAGTGGACCGATATAGTCCATATTCCAGCCTGACGCATGACTGGATGAACTGCCTCCGAGAATTATCATGCGGATTTACCATTTTGGTTGGTGCAGGGTTTTCTTGTAGGTTTTAGGCCAATATCGCAGGAAGTATGGACTTGCGCAAAAAAGTTGTACCGTCGTAAAGGAAGCCGTAAGGATAACCTACTGAAAAAAAAATTTTAAAACGATCCGAGAGGTGCTCTTAAAATTCACTTCATCTGAATTTTGTGTGGGAGGTACACGAAGGAGCGGACCGATATAGTCCATGTTGAACTTTTGTGGCCAGAACAACCTACTAAAAATAATCAAAACAATGCGAGAGGAGCTCTTAAAGTTCACTTTTTCCGAATTTTGTGTGGGAGGTACCCGAAAAAGTGGGCCGATATAATTCATATTCCAACCTGACGTATGACTGGATGAAATAATATGATGTGCAAAGTCTGCACCAATCAGAAACTCCCTGCGACAACTATCTTGCGGATTTGCCATTTTGGTTGGTGCCGTAAGGGTTTCTTGGAGCTTTTAGGCCAATATCTCAGGAAGTATGGACTTGCGCAAGAAAAAAATTGTACGTCGTAAAGGAAGCAGCAAGGACAACCTTCTGAAACAATTTTCAAAACGATCCGAGAGGAGCTCTTAATCTTCACTTTATCCGAATTTTTTGTGGGAGTGGACCGATATATATCTGGATGAAATAATACGATGTGCAAAGTTTGGACTAAATCGATTTTTTCCTTCGAGAGTTATCTTTCACACTATTTTACAGACAATTTTTGAACTTTTGTGGGGGAGGTACCCGAAGAAGTAGATCGATATGGGCCATCTTCGACCTAAAACTAAATTTGGACAAAATATTACGATACCCAAAATTTGGTTCGTATCGGTTGATCCATTCTAGAGTTATCGTGCGCACCAGCCAGACAGACGGATGGACATGGCTAAATCGACTCCAAATTGTCTGAAACCTATTTCGTCTAAACATACTTGAGGTCTATAACCGCTATTTTGATGAAGCACATTTTTGGTCGTATCAAAGTGTATATTCCATCTCTAGCCTAAAGTCTGAGTGTATAAAAGATGACACAATTTTCTTTTTATAGACAAAACCAGAACTTCCTCATATAGAAGACCAAAATGTCTTCTTATAAAAGAACAAAAGGTCTGCTTCTTATAGAGGACCACAAGGACTTTTTCTTCTAAGAGATCACATAGTTTTCTTCTTCAAGAAGACCGACAGGTCTTCTTCTTCTAAAACACCACAAGGTATTCTTTTTCTAGAAAATCACAAACTCTTCTTCTTTTAAAATAATACATTGTGACCTTCAAAAAAAAGAAGAGCTTGTGATTTTGTAGAAAAAGACCGCAAGTCTTCTTCTAGAAGACAACAAGGTGTTCTTCTTCCAGAAAACCATAAGGTCTTCTTATTATAGAAGAACGCAGTGTTTTCTTCTTCTTGAAGGTCTTAAGGTCTTCTTCTTTTAGAAGGCCACAAGTTTTCTACTCGCAGAAGACCATAAGCCTTCTTCGGGAAGACCACAAGGTCTTCTTGTTCCAGAAATCCACAACGTCTTTTTTTCCAGAAGAACACAAGGTCTTCTTCTTGTATAAGGTATTAATTTTCTAGAAGAACACAAAGTCTCCTTCTTTTAGAAGACCACAAGTCTTCTTCTTTTTGAAGACCACAAGTCTTCTTCTAGGACACCCCTAATTCTTCTTCTTCTAGAAGACCACAAGGTCTTCTCTTTCCAGAAACATCAAGGTCTTCTTCCAGAAAATCACAAGGTTTTCTTCTTATAAAAGACCACAAGATATTCTTCTTTTAGAAGACCACAAGTCTTCTTCCAGAACACCACTAGGTCTTCTTGTTCTAGAAGACCAAAAGTCATTTTCTTCGACTAGGTCTTCTCTTTCCAGAAATCACAAGGTATCTTCTTCCAGAAAATCACAAAGTTTTCTTCTTGTGAAAGACCACAAGATCTTCTTCTTCCAGAAGACCACAAGTCTTCTTCTTTTAGTATCACAAGTCTTCTTCCAGAACACCACTAGGTCTTCTTCTTCTAGAACACCATAATGCCTTCTTGTTCTAGAAGACCACAAGGTCTTCTTTTTCCAGAAGACCACAACTTTTCTTCTAGAACGCCACAAGGTCTTTTTCTTCCAGAAGACCACAAGGACTTCTTTTTTCAGAAGACCACAAGTCTTCTTTCAGAACACCACTAGGTCTTCTTCTTCTAGAACACCACAAGGTCTTCTTGTTCTAGAAGACCACAAGGTCTTCTTTTTCCAGAAGACCACAACTTTTCTTCTAGAACACCACAAGGTCTTTTTCTTCCAGAATACCACAAGGACTTCTTTTTTCAGAAGACCACAAGTCTTCTTCCAGAACACCACTAGGTCTTCTTATTCTAGAACACCGCAAGGCCTTCTTGTTCTAGTAGACCACAAGTCATTTGCTTCGACTAGATCTTCTCTTTCCAGAAACCACAAGGTCTTTTCTTCCAGAAAATCACAAGGTTTTCTTCTTATAAAAGACCACAAGATCTTCTTTTTTAGAAGACCACAAGTCAACTTCAAGAGGACCACAAGTCTTCTTCTTCTAGCCGACCACTAGGTCTTCTTCTAGAACACCACAAGGTCTTCTTGTTCTAGAAGACCACTTCTTCTTCTAGAAAACCACAAGGACTTCTTCTTCCAGAAAATCACAAGGTTTGCTTCTCATAAAATACCAAAAGATCTTCTTCTTCTAGCAGACCACAAGGTATTCTTCTGGTAGAAGACCTCTAGGTTGTTGTTGTTGTAACAGTGTTTATTATTGTACGTTTGTGGGTTTATACCCAGTTCCAGGAATGTGGCTGCTTCGATGGGTTGTAACCACAAATCCACTGGAGTTAGATGAGTAGGCTTGGCGGGGCAGTTGAAAAGGTACACTGCGGGCGCGATCGATATTCGCCCAATAATTCGCAATACACCGAGCGTAGTTGAGCCAAAACTACTATGGTTTGTCGTGGCAACTGACGCTCCTCAGCTGCGATAGACGGGGGCATGTACTCCGAGGACTTTATTCACACTACATTTGCTTATGGCCTTAGCAACACACGGTGCTCTTGAAACAATTTTAAATGGAAGGTGCTTACACCTCGGAAGTTTTTGCGGATTCTGAAACTACTATGTTTATAGATGAGAACAATCAAAAAACAAAAAAAAATCGCCGGAGCGCTTTTTAAATAAATCGCGATTTAAGTTGACATTTTTAGGGGTTGTTTAGGTTTTCGCGATTTTGCTTAGAAACCGCATTTCCTATCAAAATGGGACTAAAACAAATGTTGTAGCTATGAAAATTCTCTACAAGATTGACCTTTATGATATTCTCGTCGGTTTTACCGTTTTTGAGATATATAAGTTCAAATTGGGACAATTCAAATTCAATTAAATTCTGTATCGCCCCCTTATAAAACAATGTCATGACTGCAAATTCCCAACTTAAACTTATATATCTAAAAAATGTTACAACTTAGGATAAGTTACTTAAGCCAGTCTTGCAGAGAATTTTCACAGCTTTAAGATTTTCTCAGGTCACATGTCGATAAGACTTACCGTATTCAGGCAAATTCGCGAAACCCTAACAAGAAAACCTAAAAATGTAAACTGAGCATCTTTATCACAAAAATGGTACATGTTGGGAACAAATGATAAACGTCAATCCTCTAGAGAATTTTCACAGCTACAACATTTTCTTTAGCAAAACTCCTAAAAATGTGAATTTTGACCGCGATTTATTTAAAAATCCCTACAGCGATTTTTTCTTTTTTTTTTGGATTTTTCTTATCTACGAACGCTGCTGATTCAGAATTCACAAAGACTTCCCTGTGTAAGCGGTTTTCATCAAAAGTTAGTTAAGGCGCACCCTACATGACATTGTTTTATAAGGGCGTGATACAGAATTGAATTTAATTTGAATTGTCCCAATTTGAACTTCTATATCTCAAAAACGGTAAAACCTACGAGAATATCTTAACGGTCAATCTTGTAGAGAATTTTCATAGCTACAACATTTGTTTTAGTCCGATTTTGATAGGAAATTCGGTTTCTAAGCAAAATCGCGAAGACCTAAACAACCCCTAAAAATGTAAACTTAAATCGCGATTTATTTAAAAAGCGCTCCGGCGATTTTTTTGTTTTTTGATTGTTCTCATCTATAAACATTGTAGTTTCAGAATCCGCAAAAACTTCCGAGGTGTAAGCACCTTCCATTTAAAATTGTTTCAAGACCACCGTGAACAGCGTCCGTGTGAATGTTATTTAAACCTGCTTGATATGCCTTTTGATCTAGGGGTTATCTCCTGTATCGTTGGACCTCTCCCACTAAAGCTTGGATATCCCTTCTGATGTGCCGGAATGTGTTGGGCCTACCCACCAGATGGTGATTGGTATGGCTCTCACGGTAACACCCGTCCAAGTGCTGCAACGAAGGCATGCCATTGTGTTGCTGTACTGGAAGTATCTTTGCCTCCTCATGTAGATGGTCCACTGAAGACTTGAGGAGGCACTCTGTTGCTGTTCTAAGTGCGGCATTCTGACAGGTTTGTATCTTTTTCCAATTCGTATCACATAAACCCGGGGACCAAACTGGGCCGCATAGCTTACCACAGGCCGACCTATCGCATTATACGTGATCAACAAGATTTCTTTATCTGCACCCCAAGTGCTGCCGGCTAGGGACTTGAGGATCTTGTTCCTACTTTTCAGTTGGTCGCAGATAACTGTGGCGTTCGCGCATGTCTTGAACGAAGTGTCGAATGTGACCCCTAGAATTTTGGGACAGATTGTGGCCGGAATTCTGCTACCGTCGACCTCGACATTCAACTCTCTTCCAAACTGAGCCGTCCATGTCATGAACAGAGTGTCTGTCGATATTGTGGCGGAAATCTGCATATTCCTTGCGTGGAACAAATGTAATTGGGGAAGTTACCTGACGCCATGATCGTTCAATCGTCCCCATACGTTACGATTTCGATGCCGTAAGTTCGATGCCGTCAGGATGGGGCGGAATACAGTAGAGGTTAAACAGTTGCGGATACATCACCCCACCTTGAGGAACTACCTGTTACACTCTACGGGGTTTGGACTTCCTGTGCCTGAATTCGACGTACGACTGGCGTCCCTACATGTTGAGTACCTGGCTGTATCAAAGACTTTTGATAAATCAAGCGCCAGCATCACTATTCCTTCACACGGCGGACTCCGGTTGAGTCCTAGACAAATATATGTGGAGATGGCGTGCAGCCCTGCTGTCATGCTGTACTGCTTACGGAATCCATGCTGTTGGATAGCTATTTCTGATACTGGGGCGGACTAAAGGCCTCGACACATAAGAAGCATAGCATTCTTGCTTAAGTCATATCTGGTAAAGGACCAAGTTCGGCCTAATTCAAATGTTATTCTGAAATATTTTTATTAGGTCGAACTTGGTCTTTAATCTTATATCAGATGTGACTTCAGCATGAATGCCATGCTTCTTATGTGTCGAGGCCTTAAGGCCTCAAGGTTCTTTCCTACGGACGACAACCAACGGCGAAATCGGCCTGTACGATTCACTTTTGCTGTCATCCTTGCCTGGCTTCTGTAGCTGGAACACCCTGCCCATTTTCCAGACTTCGGGAACAATGAGGGCGGCTAGCGACAAGTTGTGAACTTTAGTGAGATATGTACTCCACTCCCGGCGCTTTAGCTTTACCATGAAGATTCTATCAGGGCCCAATGATTTGGATGATTTAGCGTTCCTGATGGCTTTCGCAACATCATCCATTGTAAACTGTGGTGTCAACGTAACGTCGCCGAACGCGACAGAGGTCCTATCTTCCCTTCTTCCAGGGTTCGAGAGTGACTTAACCGTTGCCCACAATTCGCTTATACCGGCTCCAATGTTGCAACTCTTCAGATGATTTAACCACTTGTTCCGCTCATGTTCGCCGACCATCCTGTTAACTTCCAGTATCAGCTCCCGCATCTAAGTCCCCCAGGACCAGACGATTATGACTTTCAAAAGCGGGCTAATGTCAGGCTCGTAACCTGAGATACAGCTATTTATCGGCGGGATGTATACGTTCAGAAACTCTATTTCGCCAGTTCCACACCTGACTGCTGCCCCAAAACATTCCAGACACAGGCTCAAGCGAGATAGGTCTGTATTGAATAGACTGGTGCAATAGTAAAGCGAATGCCCCACATCCAATTCTGGTGCGATCCTTCCTTAGCTGCAGTTGTTCTTGAGCTCGGTTTCTTGCACCGCCGCGACCTTGATATTCTTCCGACTCTTGAAGTCCACTATTTCCTCGATCTTAACTCGGAATCCATTGAAATTAAATGCAAAAAGGATGCATTTTCTGGGATTGGGACAGCAACGCCTGGTGTAAAATGCTGCGTGGGCGGTTGCTGTCGAAATTACTACGGAGGAGTTTCGTAATCTGACGACGACTTACTGGGGACTGTGTTCAAGCAGCATGCAGCAACATAGTCCATGTCGTATTACCTCACGTGGAAAAGTCCAGAGCAACCCCTTAGATGCACCAACTCCTGACATCTATTGTATTTCACTGAAGGATGTACAATGTACATACATATATAGGTGAAAATGGGAAGTGACAAACCGAGCACAAATATATTGGTCCGGGATATGCTGCTCCCAACACAGAAAAACGAAACAAATACAAACATATGTACATTGAGGATGCAGCCGCTGGCCAGAACACTGATGTTCTGTGGTTCCGGATCAATCCGGTACGAGAGAACCCGCTGCCATGGGATTAAAGATCACAACGTCTTCTTCTAGAAGACCAAAAGGTCTTCTTCTAGAAGACCAAAAGGCCTTCTTCTTCGTCTTATAGAAGACGGCGAGGTCTTCTTCTCAAAAAAGACCACAAGATCTCCTCCTCGTAGAATACCTCATGGTCTTCTACTTTTAGAGTTCTTCTTCGTGTAGAAGACCAGAAGGTTTTCCTATAGAACACCATATAAACTAATTTTTTATAGAAGGCAGCAAGGCCTTCTTCTTATACAAGACAAAAGGTTTTCTTCTTATTGAGGGCCACAAGAAGAAGTCTTCTTCTAGAAGATTACAAAGTCTTTTTCTTATAGAAGAACACAATGTCTCGCACTTAAACTACCAACAATTTTCTTTTTCCCCTTCATATCGAAACTGGCATCCCTTTAGTCTCCGCTCACCATCCCATTCCCATTCTCATTTCAAAATTTTTGACAATTCTATGTATTATTTAGATTAACAACAACCATGAGAAATACTCGGTGTTTGTTGTGGATACGAACCAGAAATTGTTTGCAATTTGGTGCATAAACGTGTGTGTGTATGTATGTGTGTATACAAGTGTTCGAGCGTTCATCGTCATCATAATATACAGTAATGTTGGGCAATCTCGTTCATTGAGCGGATCGATCTTTTTTATTCCGTTCACCAAAAAGATCCGGGTCGTTTACTTCGTTCGTTGGCTCTTTTTCGTTCAACAATACGTTTGACTGTATTATTTTCTTTTGAAGTCGTTCGTTCTCTGCTGCATATGACTCCGTCGTTCTTTTCACCGAATCGTTCTTTTGAAAATGTTTGTTCACGAATGACACAACTGTTGTGTTACTTGCTTGTTTGTGTGCTAATGGGGGTGGTTTTGTTTCTGAACGTAGTCGTGGTGGTTTTGATATGAAAGAACCAGATGAACGAATGATGCAAAAGTAAGATATGACCGAGATGTGCTACTGAATGAGGTGAGTTACTGAGCGAGAGTAGCTCTCTGAATCATTGTTTGTTTTGTGCGGAAATTTGTGCTGCTTGCGCTAACGCAGCGTTTGTTTAGAGTTTGACTGCAAAACCAATGCTGCTAATTTTGTAAGCAGCGATGACCCGTCCATCGGGGATCTAAATGAACGATATAAAATAATGAGCTGGATACGGATCCGTTCGTTCTTTTCACGGAATCGTTCCTTTGAGCCGGTTCGTTCATGAACGACGCAACTCTAATATACAGTACTCCCTCCTTCTCTAACCTGTTTCATTTTCATGTGGAGCTCATTACAATTGGCGGGCGAATCACCCGGTCTAATAACGCTAATGCTTGTGGGCCACTGGGCTGTCTCTTAACCAGGTTCCGTTCTTTTTTTATTGTTTGGAATTTACCAAAAACTTGTTGTTTTGTTGTTGTTACTTTTGTATTTGTACTTGGTAAGCAACGCAACGCTTATGTACGCATTAACAAATATGACATTCGTTTGACACTCACACACACACGTACACATACACATACACCCACTGACTTGTCGCACCTGCATATTTACGAATGCACAAAGACGCAGCATAGTTTGGCGAAGACTTTGTTGAGCTTTAAGCGTTGTTTTCGTCACAGTGTCGCTGGGCATGTGATAAGGGAAAATGCAAAATTAATAAAATTTGTTGGGAGGAGGAACAGTTTGTTGTTGGTCTTATGGGGTTCATAGGTTTGAAGAACGTGTTATGTACTAATTATATTCCAATCAAAAACACTGTGCGGTGATGCTTAAACTTACCACCACCACCCTCACCGTCATCATCATCTACCCATGCAGTTGACATCTCGATAATCATTTCACGACCGGCATGAGTTAGAAGACCTGCCATGACCTGCCATTATTAAACAAATCATGTGACAGGTAATCACAAATGAATTTCTCTGCACTCTGAACAGCGTTCGGGTGAATGTTCTCAATGGCGGGAATTTATTTAAACTGATTAAGCAATTCGAAATAAGGAATATTAAAATTGTGGTAAAGAAAATGGGACAGAAGACCAAAAGGTATATAATAGATCATTTCATAGAAGACCGAAAAGGATTATCAAGGAAGACCAATTGTACGTTTTGTGGTCTTTGGAACCTTAAAAAATCCACGTTTTGTGGTCTCTGGGACCTTAAAAAATATTTTTTAAAAAATCCACGTTTTGTGGTCTTGGGAACCTTAAAAAATATTATTTAAAAAATCCACGTTTTGTGGTCTTGGGAACCTTAAAAAATATTATTTAAAAAATCCACGTTTTGTGGTCTTGGGAACCTTAAAAATATTACTTAAAAAAAACACGTTTTGTGGTCTTAGAAACCTTAAAAAATATTATTTAAAAAATCCACGATTTGTGGTCTATGGAACCCTAAAAAATATTATTTAAAAAATCCGCGTTTTGTGGTCTTGGGAACCTTAAAATATATTATTTAAAAAATCCACGATTTGTGGTCTATGGAACCCTAAAAAATATTATTTAAAAAATCCACGTTTTGTGGTCTTGGGAACCTTAAAAATATTATTTAAAAAATCCAGGTTTTGTGGTCTTGGGAACCTTAAAAAATATTATTTAAAAAATCCACGTTTTGTGGTCTTGGGAACCTTAAAAAATATTATTTAAAAAATCCACGTTTTGTGGTCTTGGGAACCTTAAAAAATATTATTTAAAAAATCCACGTTTTGTGGTCTTGGGAACCTTAAAAAATATTATTTAAAAAATCCACGTTTTGTGGTCTTGGGAACCTTAAAAATATTACTTAAAAAAACCACGTTTTGTGGTCTTAGAAACCTTAAAAAATATTATTTAAAAAATCCACGATTTGTGGTCTATGGAACCCTAAAAAATATTATTTAAAAAATCCGCGTTTTGTGGTCTTGGGAACCTTAAAAAATATTATTTAAAAAATCCACGTTCTGTGGTCTTGGGAACCTTAAAAAATATTATTTAAAAAATCCACGATTTGTGGTCTATGGAACCCTAAAAAATATTATTTAAAAAATCCGCGTTTTGTGGTCTTGGGAACCTTAAAAAATATTATTTAAAAAATCCACGATTTGTGGTCTATAGAACCCTAAAAAATATTATTTAAAAAATCCACGTTTTGTGGTCTTGGGAACCTTAAAAATATTATTTAAAAAATCCAGGTTTTGTGGTCTTGGGAACCTTAAAAAATATTATTTAAAAAATCCACGTTTTGTGGTCTTGGGAACCTTAAAAAAATATTATTTAAAAAATCCGCGTTTTGTGGTCTTGGGAACCTTAAAAAAATATTATTTAAAAAATCCACGTTTTGTGGTCTTGGGAACCTTAAAAAATATTATTTAAAAAATCCACGTTTTGTGGTCTTGGGAACCTTAAAAAATATTATTTAAAAAATCCACGTTTTGTGGTCTTGGGAACCTTAAAAAATATTATTTAAAAAATCCACGTTTTGTGGTCTTGGGAACCTTAAAAAATATTATTTAAAAAATCCACGTTTTGTGGTCTTGGGAACCTTAAAAAATATTATTTAAAAAATCCACGTTTTGTGGTCTTGGGAACCTTAAAAAATATTATTTAAAAAATCCACGTTTTGTGGTCTTGGGAACCTTAAAAAATATTATTTAAAAAATCCACGTTTTGTGGTCTTGGGAACCTTAAAAAATATTATTTAAAAAATCCACGTTTTGTGGTCTTGGGAACCTTAAAAAATATTATTTAAAAAATCCACGTTTTGTGGTCTTGGGAACCTTAAAAAATATTATTTAAAAAATCCACGTTTTGTGGTCTTGGGAACCTTAAAAAATATTATTTAAAAAATCCACGTTTTGTGGTCTTGGGAACCTTAAAAAATATTATTTAAAAAATCCACGTTTTGTGGTCTTGGGAACCTTAAAAAATATTATTTAAAAAATCCACGTTTTGTGGTCTTGGGAACCTTAAAAAATATTATTTAAAAAATCCACGTTTTGTGGTCTTGGGAACCTTAAAAAATATTATTTAAAAAATCCACGTTTTGTGGTCTTGGGAACCTTAAAAAATATTATTTAAAAAATCCACGTTTTGTGGTCTTGGGAACCTTAAAAAATATTATTTAAAAAATCCACGTTTTGTGGTCTTGGGAACCTTAAAAAATATTATTTAAAAAATCCACGTTTTGTGGTCTTGGGAACCTTAAAAAATATTATTTAAAAAATCCACGTTTTGTGGTCTTGGGAACCTTAAAAATATTATTTAAAAAATCCACGTTTTGTGGTCTTGGGAACCTTAAAAAATATTATTTAAAAAATCCACGTTTTGTGGTCTTGGGAACCTTAAAAAATATTATTTAAAAAATCCACGTTTTGTGGTCTTGGGAACCTTAAAAAATATTATTTAAAAAATCCACGTTTTGTGGTCTTGGGAACCTTAAAAAATATTATTTAAAAAATCCACGTTTTGTGGTCTTGGGAACCTTAAAAATATTATTTAAAAAATCCACGTTTTGTGGTCTTGGGAACCTTAAAAAATATTATTTAAAAAATCCACGTTTTGTGGTCTTGGGAACCTTAAAAATATTATTTAAAAAATCCACGTTTTGTGGTCTTGGGAACCTTAAAAAATATTATTTAAAAAATCCACGTTTTGTGGTCTTGGGAACCTTAAAAAATATTATTTAAAAAATCCACGTTTTGTGGTCTTGGGAACCTTAAAAAATATTATTTAAAAAATCCACGTTTTGTGGTCTTGGGAACCTTAAAAATATTATTTAAAAAATCCACGTTTTGTGGTCTTGGGAACCTTAAAAAATATTATTTAAAAAATCCACGTTTTGTGGTCTTGGGAACCTTAAAAAATATTATTTAAAAAATCCACGTTTTGTGGTCTTGGGAACCTTAAAAAATATTATTTAAAAAATCCACGTTTTGTGGTCTTGGGAACCTTAAAAAATATTATTTAAAAAATCCACGTTTTGTGGTCTTGGGAACCTTAAAAAATATTATTTAAAAAATCCACGTTTTGTGGTCTTGGGAACCTTAAAAAATATTATTTAAAAAATCCACGTTTTGTGGTCTTGGGAACCTTAAAAAATATTATTTAAAAAATCCACGTTTTGTGGTCTTGGGAACCTTAAAAAATATTATTTAAAAAATCCACGTTTTGTGGTCTTGGGAACCTTAAAAAATATTATTTAAAAAATCCACGTTTTGTGGTCTTGGGAACCTTAAAAAATATTATTTAAAAAATCCACGTTTTGTGGTCTTGGGAACCTTAAAAAATATTATTTAAAAAATCCACGTTTTGTGGTCTTGGGAACCTTAAAAAATATTATTTAAAAAATCCACGTTTTGTGGTCTTGGGAACCTTAAAAAATATTATTTAAAAAATCCACGTTTTGTGGTCTTGGGAACCTTAAAAATATTATTTAAAAAATCCACGTTTTGTGGTCTTGGGAACCTTAAAAAATATTATTTAAAAAATCCACGTTTTGTGGTCTTGGGAACCTTAAAAATATTATTTAAAAAATCCACGTTTTGTGGTCTTGGGAACCTTAAAAAATATTATTTAAAAAATCCACGTTTTGTGGTCTTGGGAACCTTAAAAAATATTATTTAAAAAATCCACGTTTTGTGGTCTTGGGAACCTTAAAAAATATTATTTAAAAAATCCACGTTTTGTGGTCTTGGGAACCTTAAAAAATATTATTTAAAAAATCCACGTTTTGTGGTCTTGGGAACCTTAAAAAATATTATTTAAAAAATCCACGTTTTGTGGTCTTGGGAACCTTAAAAAATATTATTTAAAAAATCCACGTTTTGTGGTCTTGGGAACCTTAAAAATATTATTTAAAAAATCCACGTTTTGTGGTCTTGGGAACCTTAAAAAATATTATTTAAAAAATCCACGTTTTGTGGTCTTGGGAACCTTAAAAAATATTATTTAAAAAATCCACGTTTTGTGGTCTTGGGAACCTTAAAAAATATTATTTAAAAAATCCACGTTTTGTGGTCTTGGGAACCTTAAAAATATTATTTAAAAAATCCACGTTTTGTGGTCTTGGGAACCTTAAAAAATATTATTTAAAAAATCCACGTTTTGTGGTCTTGGGAACCTTAAAAAATATTATTTAAAAAATCCACGTTTTGTGGTCTTGGGAACCTTAAAAAATATTATTTAAAAAATCCACGTTTTGTGGTCTTGGGAACCTTAAAAATATTATTTAAAAAATCCACGTTTTGTGGTCTTGGGAACCTTAAAAAATATTATTTAAAAAATCCACGTTTTGTGGTCTTGGGAACCTTAAAAATATTATTTAAAAAATCCACGTTTTGTGGTCTTGGGAACCTTAAAAAATATTATTTAAAAAATCCACGTTTTGTGGTCTTGGGAACCTTAAAAATATTATTTAAAAAATCCACGTTTTGTGGTCTTGGGAACCTTAAAAAATATTATTTAAAAAATCCACGTTTTGTGGTCTTGGGAACCTTAAAAAATATTATTTAAAAAATCCACGTTTTGTGGTCTTGGGAACCTTAAAAAATATTATTTAAAAAATCCACGTTTTGTGGTCTTGGGAACCTTAAAAATATTATTTAAAAAATCCACGTTTTGTGGTCTTGGGAACCTTAAAAATATTATTTAAAAAATCCACGTTTTGTGGTCTTGGGAACCTTAAAAAATATTATTTAAAAAATCCACGTTTTGTGGTCTTGGGAACCTTAAAAATATTATTTAAAAAATCCACGTTTTGTGGTCTTGGGAACCTTAAAAAATATTATTTAAAAAATCCACGTTTTGTGGTCTTGGGAACCTTAAAAAATATTATTTAAAAAATCCACGTTTTGTGGTCTTGGGAACCTTAAAAAATATTATTTAAAAAATCCACGTTTTGTGGTCTTGGGAACCTTAAAAATATTATTTAAAAAATCCACGTTTTGTGGTCTTGGGAACCTTAAAAAATATTATTTAAAAAATCCACGTTTTGTGGTCTTGGGAACCTTAAAAAATATTATTTAAAAAATCCACGTTTTGTGGTCTTGGGAACCTTAAAAATATTATTTAAAAAATCCACGTTTTGTGGTCTTGGGAACCTTAAAAAATATTATTTAAAAAATCCACGTTTTGTGGTCTTGGGAACCTTAAAAAATATTATTTAAAAAATCCACGTTTTGTGGTCTTGGGAACCTTAAAAATATTATTTAAAAAATCCACGTTTTGTGGTCTTGGGAACCTTAAAAAATATTATTTAAAAAATCCACGTTTTGTGGTCTTGGGAACCTTAAAAAATATTATTTAAAAAATCCACGTTTTGTGGTCTTGGGAACCTTAAAAATATTATTTAAAAAATCCACGTTTTGTGGTCTTGGGAACCTTAAAAAATATTATTTAAAAAATCCACGTTTTGTGGTCTTGGGAACCTTAAAAAATATTATTTAAAAAATCCACGTTTTGTGGTCTTGGGAACCTTAAAAATATTATTTAAAAAATCCACGTTTTGTGGTCTTGGGAACCTTAAAAATATTATTTAAAAAATCCACGTTTTGTGGTCTTGGGAACCTTAAAAAATATTATTTAAAAAATCCACGTTTTGTGGTCTTGGGAACCTTAAAAATATTATTTAAAAAATCCACGTTTTGTGGTCTTGGGAACCTTAAAAAATATTATTTAAAAAATCCACGTTTTGTGGTCTTGGGAACCTTAAAAAATATTATTTAAAAAATCCACGTTTTGTGGTCTTGGGAACCTTAAAAATATTATTTAAAAAATCCACGTTTTGTGGTCTTGGGAACCTTAAAAATATTATTTAAAAAATCCACGTTTTGTGGTCTTGGGAACCTTAAAAAATATTATTTAAAAAATCCACGTTTTGTGGTCTTGGGAACCTTAAAAATATTATTTAAAAAATCCACGTTTTGTGGTCTTGGGAACCTTAAAAAATATTATTTAAAAAATCCACGTTTTGTGGTCTTGGGAACCTTAAAAAATATTATTTAAAAAATCCACGTTTTGTGGTCTTGGGAACCTTAAAAATATTATTTAAAAAATCCACGTTTTGTGGTCTTGGGAACCTTAAAAAATATTATTTAAAAAATCCACGTTTTGTGGTCTTGGGAACCTTAAAAATATTATTTAAAAAATCCACGTTTTGTGGTCTTGGGAACCTTAAAAAATATTATTTAAAAAATCCACGTTTTGTGGTCTTGGGAACCTTAAAAAATATTATTTAAAAAATCCACGTTTTGTGGTCTTGGGAACCTTAAAAAATATTATTTAAAAAATCCACGTTTTGTGGTCTTGGGAACCTTAAAAAATATTATTTAAAAAATCCACGTTTTGTGGTCTTGGGAACCTTAAAAAATATTATTTAAAAAATCCACGTTTTGTGGTCTTGGGAACCTTAAAAAATATTATTTAAAAAAATCCACGTTTTGTGGTCTTGGGAACTTAAAAAAATATTATTTAAAAAATCCACGTTTTGTGGTCTTGGGAACCTTAAAAAATATTATTTAAAAAATCCACGTTTTGTGGTCTTGGGAACCTTAAAAAATATTATTTAAAAAAGCCACGTTTTGTGGTCTTTGGAACCTTAAAAAATATTATTTAAAAAATCCGCGTTTTGTGGTAAAAGTTAATCTCACTTTCTATTTTTCATTCAATTTCAGGCAAAACTGTTGGAAAACTCACACGCATGGATGGGTGGTTCTGGTTCATCAATAGCAGGTTTGTATTGCAGATGAAACTCCTTCATTTTCGCCCTTATCATTTATGTCTCTCCTTATATTTCTTTCGCACTTCCTCCTTTCCTCATCATTCCTCTCTTTCGCAACCACCAGCAGATAGTTACCAATATCAGCTGCAATCAATGTGGCAGAAGTGCTGGAGTACCAATCAAAATCTAATGCATCATTTACGTTTTCGTGAACGGGGACCATTGAAATCTTGGCGTCCGGAGACAATGGCCGAGGCTATATTTAGCGTTCTCAAAGAGGGTCTCTCCCTGTCACAAGCTGCACGTAAATATGACATACCATATCCGACATTTGTCCTCTACGCCAATCGGGTGCACAATATGCTGGGACCCTCCATAGATGGTGGTCTTGATATGCGGCCCAAGGGTCGGGGAAGACCCCAGCGAATACTACTGGGCATTTGGCCAGATGAGCATATCAAAGGTGTTATCAAAACCGTTGTCTTTCGTGAGGGTAAAGATATCAAGGATGAGGGATTAGTACCACACTTGCCATATGGAAGACATTCGGTAAGTTTTTGTGTAACAATCGTACTGAGCAATTTCCGAAAGTTTGTGTGGCGAACAGTAGAAAGCTCTAATGGTGCATTGTTTTTTTTTTTTCTGCCTATTTTCTTTTTTAGCCTATTTTCCCATTTCAGCAAGAACCTAGTGTGGGTTATCCGGGTGTGAGTGCCCAATGTCCCAATGGTATACCTGCACCCACACCTACTGGAGATCAAATGTCCCAGGAAGCAGCAGCTGCGGTGGCTGCAGTGGCCCACAATCTGAGGCAGCAAATGCAAATGGCGGCGGCCCAACAGCAGCAACAACAACAGCAGCAGCAACAACAACAGCAGCAGCATCAACAACATGGCCCAGAAGGTCCAGGTGGTCAAGGTCTTTTTAATCTCCCACCGCATTTGGCCAGTAGTGGTGCCCTGCCGGTACCTTCTGGCCCAGGAGGCATGATTTTACCCAAGACAAGCATTTCACCAGCCCTTAGCTCAACATCAAGTTCTGGTGCTGTTGGCCCCATGATGGGACCCCGCCATGCACCTTCACCTTGTGGCCCTGGACTACCTGTCATGACACAATTGCCACCTAGTGTGGCGGCAGCTTTACACATGACCGGGTCTCCAGCCTCAAGATGTGATCCCAGTACACTTCTAAGTCAGCAACAACAACACCAACTGCATCAATTTCACCTACAACAGCAACATGCAATGCATCAACAGCAGCAGCAACAACAACATAAACATCAGCACTCCCATCCCTCACACCAGCAGCATCAAATGGGCGTATATGGCCAACATCATTTATCCTTGGGTCACTCACCCAGTGTAACGGGGATGGGAATGTCGGGTACATCCTCTCACACACACCACCTTCACCAGCCATCATCGACGGCCACAACGACAGCATCTTCCACAAAATCATCATCGTCCACAGTTTCGCCTTTAAGGCGCACCAGCAGCCCACCCAGTGTCTCACCACTGACCGAACTTGGCCTTGAAATGGCCTTTAAACCTGCACGAGCTTTTTCACCATCGCGACTATTTTCCGATGATATTGCCGATATTGTGGGTGCAGCAGCAGCGGCCGCAGCAGCAGCATCATCATCATCAGCGGCGGCATCATCCACCTGCACTACAACGGCCACAGTGACCACAGCCACCATAACAGGGTCCAGTTCTTATAGTCTACCAGCCACATCAACTTCTTCCATAGATACATCTCGACAACTGGAGGGTGGAGCAGTGATACCAGCATCATCCAGCGTCACAAGTATGGGCATTAGCTCATCATCACCTTCATCCATAGCCGCCACAACGGCAGCAACTGTTGTAACTTCCGCCGCCAGTAGCAGTAACATAAGTTCCACGGGCATTAAACTCGAACCCATAACTACAAGTAGCGAATAAGAATATATTGGATATAAAACATATACACATACACACGGAAAATACATATACATTACAAAAAATACTAACAACAACAGCATTCAAAAATCAAAAGATGTTAAAAAGTATTATTTTCGATTTTTTCGATCACTATTATCAATTTGAAAATTATTGTTTCAGTATTATTTAATTTGTGTAAATGTTATAGAATTGTGATTTAATCTATATAAGAGAGTTTGAGAGAAAAAGAGAAAAAATTATGAGGTGTAATGATTTTTGTAGATGGAAAAGAGATTTCATAACTATGCCATAAGGAGAGCACGGTGCTCTTGATCCAAATTTAGATGGAAGGTGCTTACACCTGGGAAGTTTTTTGCGGATTCTGAAACTACAATGTTCATAGATGGGAAAAACAAAAAAATCGCCGGAGCGCTTTTTAAATAAATCGCGAATCAAGTTGAAATTTTTAGGGTTTTTTAATAAATCGCGATTCAAGTTAACATTTTTTAGGGGTTTTATAGGTTTTCACGATTTTGCTTGGAAACCGTAAGTTCCATCGAAATGGGACTAAAGAAAATGTTGTAGCAATGAAAATTCTCTACAAGATTGGTTTTAATGATATCTTCGTAGTTTTTACCGTTATTGAGATATAGAAGTTCAAATTAGGACAATAGATTGAATGTATCGCCTCCTTCCCAACTAAAACTTATATATCTCACAAATGGTACAACCTAGGAAGGAATTACGAAAGCCAATCTTGTAGAGAATTGTTACAGCTACAACATATTCTTTAGTCCCATTTTGAAAGGATTTGCCGTTTTCAAAATAAATCCTGAAGGCCTTAGAAAAAAAATCTGAAAGTTTGATCTGAACCTCTATGTCTCAAGAATGGTAAAACCTAGGAAAAAATCAATTAGCCAATCTTGTACAGAATTTTCATTGCTGCAATTCCATTTCGATAGGACTTGCGGTTTCCAAGCAAAATCGTGAAAACCTAAAAACATTATAACATAAGGAGCCGATACAGTCAACCCATTGTCCTAATTTGAACTACTATATCTGAATAACGGTAAAAACTACGAAGATATCATAAATGACAATCTAATAGAGAATTTTTATAGCTACAACATTATCTTTAGTCCCATTTCTATAAGACTTGTGGTTTCCAAGCAAAGTCGTGAATACCTTAAAAACTCTTAAAAATGTTAACTTGCATCGCGATTTATTTTAAAACCGTTCCGGCGATTTTTTTAGTTTTTTGATCTTTCTCATTTATGAACATTTTAGTTTCAGAATCCGCAAAAACTTTCCAGGTGTAAGAACCTTTCATTTAAATTTGGTTCAAGAGCACCGTGAGCGGTTTATGGATAGAAAACATTGGGTGGGCTGTCAAGATATCGTCGAGCACTTCCTCTAGAATTTCTTCCTTCTATATTTTCTTGGGAAATCTTCAATATTTTGGATTGCTCATAATATGTCCTCAGTCAAGAATTTTAATGTCCACAGCATCTATCGGCAAAAAGGGACATACGTGAGCGGCTGAGATGTAACGGGTGCCGTGGATAGGAACATTTCAGGAACTGTTCAAGCCTGACCTTCCTCAGGGAGTATTACGATATGGATTATATTGCTTAATGCTGCGCCAACATGATCTCCAGTGAGTCTTCGTCATCGTCGTCGGATTATGAAACTCCCCGGCAATCTACACAACAGCAGAACCAGTCTCAGACTTTAACAACTCGTACTGCTCTTCCAGTTCCTGAGAATGTGATATTCATGTACATTAACTGCGATGGTCATCGTGACAAGATCAATGAGATCGTGAATTTTATGAGCCGAAAAAATATAATGGTCGCGGCGATTCAGGAAACGAAGCTAAACAACAACTGCAGTCTTCGAAATTGTGATGGATACAACATTCTTTGCCAGGATCGAACGAGAAGTTGGGGTGGTGGACTTGAATTCTTATTGCATTATTATTGACCAGTCTATCCAGTACAGGCCTATCTCGCTTGGGCGAGACGAGCCGATTAATAATGTTAGAAGGAAATAACCGGCTACTCCTAGGAGATATCAATGCGCATCATAGGCTATGACATTCAACCCTAGGGAACGACTAGAGTGGCATAGCGCTGGCTGAGAAAATATATAGCTGAGGTCGTCTCTGCTATACAAGACCCTAATCGAGGCTATCTATGCTATATAAGACCTCAGCTATGCTAAAAAAGACCCCAACTCAGGTCATATATTCTATAGAAGACCTCAACTGAGGTCATCTATGCTATAGGAGACCTCAACAGAGGTTACCTATGCTAAAGAAGATCTCAATTGAGGTTCACATTTTGCACCGCGAACAAGAACGCACCCACCAGGATTATAATATGGCCTAGCCAACGCAATCGTCGCATCTCGATACGTTTAACTATATTCATGTCTTTGTATAGCTGATATAGCTCGTGGTTCATACGACGTCGATATTCACCGTCAACGCAAATCGGCCCGTAGATCTTTCGAAGAATTTTCCTCTCAAATACACTGCCTTATCTGCTTGCGCAAGTACCCATGCTTCGGAGCCATACATTAGCACGGGTAGTATCAGCGTTTTGTATAGTGTTATTTTTGTTTGACGAGATGTGGCTTTCTTTTTAAATTGCTTACTTAAACCATAGTAGCATCTGTTGGCCAATACAATTCTTCTTCTTATTTCACAACTGATGTTGTTTGTTGTGTTTATGGCAGTGCCGAGG
This sequence comes from Musca autumnalis, assembly GCF_047663935.1. Taxonomy (NCBI): domain Eukaryota; kingdom Metazoa; phylum Arthropoda; class Insecta; order Diptera; family Muscidae; genus Musca; species Musca autumnalis. Next base: position 22,388,545 of record NW_027411977.1, read on the forward strand.
TAGACGAAGTCTTTAACTACCTCAAAATTGTAGGTACCAACTTCCACAGTTAGTCCGAGCTCTATGGACGCTTTGCGCGTCGACACCATCAATTTGGTCTTTTCGCCGTTTACCGCCAGATCCACATTCATTCATCAGCATAAGCAAGTAACATGTGGGTATTGGTGTAAATTGTGCCATTTCTTTTGACATTTGCATCTCGTATTACCTTTTCCAGCAAAATGTTGAATAGGTCACACGAAAGGCTGTCTCCTTGTCTGAAACCTCTTTTAGTACAAAATTCTTCGAGATGTTCTTTCCAATTTTAACTGAGGACCTAGTATCAGTTAAAGTCATCTTACAAAGCCGGATGAGCTTTGCGGGGATACCAAATTCAAACATTGCATGGAATACCTTTGATCGGAGGAGACTGTGGAATGCTGCTTTATAATCGACAAAAAGGTGATATGTGTCGATCTGCATCTCTTGGGTCTTCTCTAGGATTTGCCGCAGGGTAAATATCTGGTCAATGGTGGACTTGCCAGGTCTAAAGCCGCATTGGTATGGTCCAATTATCTCGTTGACCATAGGCTTTAGTCGTTCGCACAATATCCCTGACACGATCTTGTAGGCAATAGGGAGTAGACTTATGCCCCTATAGTTAGAGCATACAGTCTTATCTCCCTTCTTGTGGACGGGGCACAGGATACTCAGGTTCCAATCGTTGGGTACTCGTTCTTCCTGCCAGATGGTGCTAACTAGCTGATGAATACACCTTATCAGCGTGTCGCTTTCGGTTTTGAACAGCTCGGCTGGTAAGCCATCGGCTCCAGCTGCTTTATTATTTTTCAGCCGGTTCATTGCTGTTTTTACCTCATCTTGGCCGGGCGGTATACATTCTATACCATCTTCTGGGATTGGATCTGTGGTATCATCGTCTTCGCTACTATTGGATACCAGCAGATTGGAGAAATGTTCCTTCCATATCCTGAGCTATCTGTATCTGTTACCAGATTACCTTGCTGGTCTCTACAGGAGGATGTGCCTGTACCATGCCATCTGTTTGATGTTTCACTCTTTGGTAGAATTTTCGGACTTCATTCTGTCTTCTGTACATCTCGATTTTTTCCATTTCTCTCTTTTTCTTGCGATATCTCTCTTGTGCGCTACGCGTTGCTACTGATTGTAAAGTACCGCTTAATCCATACTTGGTTACCAGAGACCTCCACAAAGGAATTCATGGTATGACCAGGAGTGTCGTGCTGCTACCGAAGAGAAAAATGCGGCATTTCTCTTCGGTAGCAGCACGACACTCCTGGTCATACCATGAATTCCTCTGGTCTCTGGTATCCAAGTATGGATTTTGCGGCTGTTTGCATGGAGTGGGCAATATTTTGCCATTGTGTTGTTATGTTATCCGGACAAGGAGTGCTCTCATTAAGCAATTGGGCTAGTTGAGTGGAATATGCTGTGGCTATCTGTTGTGTTTGCAGCCTATCGATGTCCAACTTCCGCGTTGTGTCTGTTCGTGATTTATTTGCTACGTTTAGACGGGTATGTACCTTTGCTGCAACAAGGTAGTGGTCCGAGTCTATGTTTGCACCTAGGAACGATCGTACGTCCAACACGCTTGATGCATGTCTTCCATCTATCACAACGTGATCAATTTGATTTCTTGTTCAGTGATCTGGCGACAGCCAGGTGCCATTATGAATATCGAGATGCTTAAACCAGATACTGCTTACTACCATGTTTTTTGCAGCTGCAAAGTCTATTAGCCCCATACCACTGTCAGATGTTTCACTTTGGAGACTGAAATTTCCGACTGTTGGGCCAAAGATATTCTCCTTTCCAATTTTGGCATAAAAATCGCCTAGAATGATTTTAATGTCATGGGCAGGGCAACGGTCATATGTTTCTTCTAAGCGCTCGTAAAATATATTTTTGGTCTGTTCGTCCTTTTCTTCAGTGGGAGCATGAGCGCAAATAAAGCTGATGTTGAAGAATTTAGCTTTTATTCGAATTGCAGCAAGTTTTCATTCACTGGGGTGAAGCTGGATACAAGATGTTTTAGTCTCCGACTAACTACAAATCCGCAACCAAACTCATGCTTTACGTCATGGCAGCTACAATACAGTGCGTCACCTTTAGGTGTTGTTGTGACGCCTTTCCCAATCCATCGTATTTTCTGTATGGTAGTAATAAACGCCTTGTACTCTTCAAGTACCTCTGCCGATGCGAAGACTGCACCTTCTCTATAGAGAGTGCGAACATTCCAGGTGCAGATCATGGTCCTTAGAACGTTTGTGGGGTTCGTCAACTTTAGAGGGGTTCGTTTTTCTTTTCTTTCGTTGTTTCATAGTAGGCTGAGTAGGCATGAAGAGGAGGGTTACTAACCCGACGCCCAAACCCAAGTTTTTAACATTCTTATGGGTGAACGCGCGGCACATGTTAGCTCACTACCTTTAACGGGTGTTAAAGGCAGTTCCCCAGGTGACACCACGGGGAGGTCAGTGTCCACTTGAGATGAAAGAGGGACCAAGATAAATCCTGGGCTTTGTTATGTTAAAACCGGTCAGGACCGTTCCTTGGTATCTTCCATCCCCTACGTCACCCAGTTCACCTGATATATCCATCGTATTACCTGGGCCCTATTCCACGAAACAACTTATCAACTTTTCCACAGAACCCTTATTTTTGATAAGTGATACGTTAAGTTTGCTAAGTTTTCAAACAATGTTTGCTCTCTTTTTGATTTCTGTTCCACAAACGTCCTCTTCTGCTAAGTGAAAAGTTGTATCTGCAAAGTGTATTTTGCTAAGATTGTGCAAAAAAATTGTGATATTTCGTTCCATAGAAAACTTTGCATTTTCTTTTTGCAAACCAAATTTTGATAAGTTTGCCTAAAATTTTGCCTAACCATTTGCGGTGTAAAGTAAAGTTTTTAAAACCTTACGAGGGGAGATTTTGTTCGGAATAATTAAAAACACGGTAATGATAAGAAATTACAAGGATCGAATTAATTTTTCCGAACTTCCACCCTCCGAATCACCCCATCTGAGCTTCCCCTCTCCGAACTTGCTCCCTAAGAACCATCGCCCTCAGAACTTCCACCCTGCGAAGCACACCCTTCTGAACTTCCAGCTTCCTGTCAACAACCCCATTCCGAACTTCCAACTTCCGAACCACCCCATTCCGTACTTCCACCCTCCGAACCACCCCCTCTGAACTGCCCCTCTCCGAACTTCCAACCTAAGAACCATCGCCCTCAGAACTTCCACCCTGCGAACTTCCAGCCTACGAACCACCCCATTCCGAACTTCCAACCTCCGAATCACCCCATTCCGTACTTCCACCCTCCAAACATCCTCCCTAAGAACCATCGCTCGCAGAACTTCTACCCTGTGATCCACACCCTTCTGAACTTCCAGCCTGCGAACAACCTCATTCCGAACTTCCAACCTCCGAACCACCCCATTCCATACTTCCACCCTTCAAACATTCACCCTTGGAAACCCGTCATATCCCTTGGGTCGGACCATCTTCATATCCATAAATAGACCACCCGACTTTATAACCTCTGAACGCCATGCTTTCATTAACCATGGAAAAGCTAATTGCCAAGGATTCAGTGAATTGACTAACCAACGGTTCAGAGAACTGCCCACTCCCTCTGATGTTCGGGTAGCAGAGAGGAATTTTCGAGACATCATCACTGCAGCAGCCACTCGACATATTCCTGCTGGTCGAATACCTGAAACAGGACCTAATTTCTCAGCAGAGGCGACGGGATTAGCAAAAGAGGGTGATGAGCTTCGGCGCACGAACTCTAATGATTCAAAGTCAGAGAACTGACAGTGGAAGTCAATAGGTTAGTCGGTGAACACAAGAGGAAAAAGTGGCTAGAACATCTCTATTGGACCCCGTTGTAGCAAATTTTGGACAACGGTTAAGGCGCTATCGAACCCTGGTAGCAGGGATGATCGGACATCTGTCATGTTTAACGGCGTGCCTATGACAGATTCGAAGAGGTGCTCGGGTTATTTCTGCCGACAATTTATTAAGCGCCCCGCCTCGTTTGCGATCTCTTCCCACCGAGGAAGAACCACTTCAATTTACGATGGGTGATGTTGTAGATGTTATCCGAGGTGAGAGCATCTAAAGTGCTGCAACATCGGAACCGGTTACAGTAAATTGTGGATTACGATTAAGGCGCTATCGAACCCTTGTACATCTGTCATGTTTAACGGCGTGGCTATGACAGATATGAAGAGGTGCGCGAGTTATTTTTACCGACAATTTATCGAGCACCCTGATAACGATTGGGCGAAGAGAAGTGCTTTACGTCGTTTGTGATCTTTCAACGGCGTGTCAGTAACTGACCCAAAGAGGTGCGCGTGTTATTTTAACCGGCAGTTTATAGAGTACACAGAGTTATGGTGGCACTTGACCTATCGAAGACCTTCGATACCGTCAACCCTGCCAAGTTGTTCCAGGACATAGAGAAGACCACTCTACAGATATGTTTGAAACGTTAGATAATCAACTGCCTCTTTTTTCAGGAGTAATTCGAATTATTTTAATTGTAATTCGAGAATTCTATTTTTAATTAATATCATTTCATTTGTAATTCGAATTATTTAACTTGTAATTCGAATTATTCCATTTGTAATTCGAATTATTCCATTTGTAATTCTAATTATTCCATTTGTAATTCGAATTATTCCATTTGTAATTCCAATTATTCAATTTTTAATTCGAATTACTAATGGAATAATTCGAATTACAAATGGAATAATTCGAATTACAAATGGAATAATTCGAATTTCAAATGGAATAATTCGAATTGCAAATGAAATAACTCGAATAACAAATTGACTAATTCGAATAACAAATGGAATAAATCGATTTTTAAATGGAATAATTCGAATTACAAATGAAATAATTCGAATAACAAATTGACTAATTCGAATAACAAGTGGAATTATTAGAATTACAAATGGAATTCTCAAATTACAAATGAAATGTTACGAATTACAAGTAAAATATTTCGAATTACATCTGAAAAAGGTGTATGTGTGCGGACGCCAGTCGTGTGTGGAATTCTGAAGCAAGAAGTCCAAAACCTGTAGAGTGGAAAAGGGAATTCCCCAAGGTGGGGTGATATCTCCGGAACTGTTTAACTTCTACCCTAAATTCCACCCTACAGACGTTATAGAGATCGTAATGTGTGCGAATGATTGTACGATTCTGGGGTCGGATCCTATCGTCTATGACATATGTATGTGTTAAAGGTCTTCCATCTGAGGAATATGGAAATATCCGCAGTGGACGAATATTCAAACACGCCAAAATGCCGCCCTGAGGACAGCAGCAGGGAGCCTCCTCATGACAACAGGAGACCATCATCATAAGGAGACGATGGTTTTATCGGTGCATCAGCGCAACAGAATGTTGTCAATTCTTGGGTGCTACCGCCGTGAGCACCCCTGTCACCATTTAATAGACAACCACCCATGCACATCAGGAAAGATCTTCATGATCTAGACAGGCTTGGCTAGCATTCACACTGATGTGGTCATAGTGATTGACACAATGTGATTGCCGTACTTGGAGAACACCACCTCACCCCATCCATCGCAGCAGAAAAACGCCAGCTGCGAAGGCAAACACGAGTGGTTTTAGCCCAGTTAAGATCCGAACGATGCAGCCGCTTCAATTCGTATTTGGCCCGAATTAATGCCACGATACCCAAAACATGTTAAGTTGACTAGCTAACCCCACTCACCTGCAGTGATGCCAGATTTGCCGATTAATCGGTATTTTGCCGATTTGACGATTTTGGCTCCCGAAAATTAACCATTTGCGAAGAAACTTATCTGGCATCACTGCTCACCTGTCTCCTGATTCTTTATGGGTGCAACGTTTGTTGAATTTTTAAGTCTGGATACAGAAGAACCAGAACCTTATAACTGAAATAATACACGAACAAGTATGCAATAGATAAGTATGGTGCCCTTATCGCTGGTCTAAAACAAGGGTAGGCATTGTGACTCCCAAGAGAGCCCATGTGCTCTAAGTGAGCGTAAATTTGTTATCGCTCACAGCCTGTGTAGATGCTAACACGTTGTGAACAACAACAAATTTACCCTCATTGAGAGCACAAGAGAAACCCAAAAATTTTCTCTGCCTCACTCTGGTCTAAAGCACCGATAGGCAGCATCTATTTTTATTGCATACTTTTGGGGATGTCATTGTGTGAGTGCATGCTTTTTCAATTAGTTTAATTGTGTGTGTGGAGAGAGTAACGTTCACTGAGAGCACGTGTGCGCTCTCTTGCCTAACGCTGGTCTAATGTGGAACTAGTTACAGAACCCCGACAATGGACGAGTTTCCGATATCTAACTAGTTCATCTTGCTAGCGGGGGTTATTCTTCATCCCAACCAGCTACGTTACAGTGGATTTCGATTGTATATAAAAATCGGTCTTAGGCAGTTATGGATTATATCACTAATATCAACACTAAACTTTTTCTACATACTCTCATAACAAATTGATTGGTTCATCCTTAATTTATACTATACACCGACACTATTCCATATAAATTAACTAAAATTAAAAAACAATACCATACTTACAATAGAATATAGTAGAAGACAGCATGAAATAGAAAGTTAATCAAAATATGTATTATTTGATAATGAAAATAACAAGATATTGTCTCTTGAAACGAGAGAGAGGGAGAATTTTATAGGAGAACTCTTAATTTAGTGTAGTTTCATTTTATTGAAGATTATGAAATAAAGTATTTTTAATATTTCTAATTAAAAATAAACAACAAAAACCATAAAAAATAATTAACTAAAAAGCAGCAACAAACTTTAAGATCTCTTTATAGTAATTAAGTTTAAAAAACAATGTATAATTTATATTTAAATTATTTTAAGTTATGAACTCTTAATATGAACTCTCTATTAAGTTTCCACAAATGTAATTAATATTTTTATAACAAAAAAAAAACATATGAAATGTGTGCCCACAAAATTAGAATTATTTGAACTTTTTGTAATTATTTTTTATTTTAATTTTTCCAAATCAAAAAACAATGTACAAAAAATTGTTTGTTAAACAAAACAAAGAAACAAACAAATGTGGAAAAAAACAACCAAACAAAAACTCAAGATTTTTAGGAAAACAAAATTTTACATTTAGGTCGTCGTAAACAAAACAACAAAAAATTGCCTTTCGGAATAAAATTCAAAAATTTATACAACAAATTAGAAAACGAAAACAAACAATTTATACACAAACAACAAACACATAATTATGTACATTAAAAAACTATATTAGTTTATATTTCTATTTACAAAGAAAACAAAAAACTGGGAAATAATCTTTTATTTATAAGTTTTGTTTAAGAATTAAAATTATAAGTTTTTAATTTTATGTTTGATCTATTTATATTAGTAAATTCTACAATGCTTAGTATTATTAAGTAATTATTTAAAAAAAATCATTTGTTGACTTCAAAAAGCACACAGTTTCTTATAAAATAAATAACACGAAGTTTGAATATCCCCATGAAGTTTACAACAATTGCTCTGCTCCAGAACCTACAAGAAGCTACCATTTTTTACTACGATAACATTTTTTCCTTTATGTTATCGGAAAAATTATTAGAAATTAGTAGATTCTTGCAGTTCTGAAACAGACCAAATATTATGGCAGAATGCTAACAGACAGGCATTATACTATGTTTACATTTACGAAATCCACTCGATTTCAACTGTCAATTCCATCGCTCAAACGTCAAATGAAATCCAATCGATGAGTTTTCATTTGACGTATACACAAAGGAATTGACAGATGAAATCGAGTAGATTTCGTAAATGTAAACATAGTATTACATGGACCACAGTGGCTCTCACAGAAATGGATTAATATTTTTTTAAATACTCTAATAAAACATCCAATGAATCTTTCTCTGGGCCTTCTCCTTACTGAAATCCTACCTTAAGTTTTCTTTAATTTCTTGCCATTCATTGTGTTCTGTAAACGTTTTGTTTTTTCAAAATGTTTTCTCTATAGCTAATTATTGAAAAGTAATAAAAACCAATGTTTATTTAATAAATATCAAAAAGCAACAACAACCAAAACAATAGTAATTCCATATATACCACATTGAATATGTATAAACCCTTGAAAAAATACAAATAAAAGTAATTATATACAAAATATATTTATGAATTATGCTGTGTCACCTATCAAATATTTTGAAAGTACATTTTGTTTTTGTACAAATTCGTACACATTTTTACTGATAACAAAATTGAGAATTCAGAGAGATTTTTTGACAGTTCTGTGACTGAGAACTTGCAAATTTTTGCTGTAATTTGTAACTCCAAAGTCACACGTTGAAACTTTCACAGCTTTTGGGAGAGAGCGAAGATTAAGGAGCTCCTTCACCACCGCTCTCTTCCAAAAAACTGTGAAAGTTATGCATGAAAGTTTCAACGTTTGGCTTTAGAGTTATACGGCGTTTATATTATAGTTTTTTGCAGGGTTAACCTTCTTTATGAGGATTTGTTTGAAGTATATACAATGGAAATGACATTTGAAACCCAGACCCACTGGGTTAACCTTGTTATATATAAACGGCCTATAAGTTTGGCCTGCTGACTTTTTATCAGCTGTTCAATGTAAACAACTTGAAATGTTAACATTAGGTCTGTACGATAACTCAAAAATTTGTACAAATTCGTATAAATTTTTACTGAATGCTGTTCGATAACAAAATTGTCCAGCAAAAGAGAGCGAGTTGAGAGAGACTTTTTGACAGTTCTGTGACTAAGACGCTCTCTTAAGAAACTTTATAAACGACACATTTAATTCTATATCACACCATATGCTTTTTCACATGTATGTTGTCACTTTGTGTATACTAATATACAGACCTGCTGATGTCATACATGTAAAAAAGCATATGGTGTGATATAGCCATAAGCGTGTAATAATACGTCTGTCTGGTTATCCTAAAATTTGTAACAATTGTTGTTGGAAGTCGTCTGTTAACACAAAAAGTCAGCAAAAGAGAGCGATTCGAGAGCGACATTTTGACAGTTCTTTTACTGAGAACTTGCAAATTCTTGCTGGACAAATTTCTTCTAGCAAGCACTAGCAACTCTTCTTCTTCTTCTTGAAAACAATCAAACATCTGTTTTTTCTGTAATTTTCTTGTTTATTTTTAATAAATTTTTGCTTCCTTCATTGTCGGACAAATTGTTCTGTTTTGGCAAGTCAGCTGATTGATTGCTGGTTTTTGCTGGGAGGTGTCTGTTTACTTTTTACAATTTTCTTGCAAAAGAGAATAAAAACTCCTTACTCTCTGAGAGTTCTTGCTGGGAAAGTAACCAGACAGACCTAATAGCAACATGGTTGTCGGATTCTGATTGGTTGGTAGGCCGACTTTGACATTTGTTCCAGTTTTTTGACATTTTTTCCATTTGTCCGTTCCCGTACATTTTGAGATACACACTCATTTTTCATAGTTCGCGCATTTTTTATTTTAAAATTTATGTTTTTTCCATTTGGTAAAAAATATGAAAAGAAACAAAAAGAATTTTCATACATTTTCGAAAACAGCTGACTTTCTTGCAAGTTCTTACAAAATGTTGTTCGATAACTTTCTGAAATTTTTCTTGCTTGGTCCCAATTTACATTGGGCGAGTTTACTTGCGGCAATTGTCATTTTGTAGGAGAGAGAAGTGAGGCATATGGTAACCCTTTGCCTCTCAGCACCCTCTCTCACCAACAAACTGACAATTGCCGCAAGTAAACTCGCCCAATGTAAATTGGGACTTAAGAGAGTAAAATTCACTGACTAGGCGTTTACACCAGACAGTTTGTCTTCAAATACAAATCTGATTTACTAACACATACATACATTTGTCGGTTGTCTTCCAGCTGTTCATCATATTTTCACAGACAGCCGGGTTAACAAATTTTTGACATTTTTGTGAAGTGATACGATAATTCAGATGCGTTGAAAACAAAACAACATGAACAAAAACAAAATATGTGAACGGAACACAAAAAGAAATCGACGATTTTTATTCATAATTTTACAAGTGTTTTTGCACTTGTCTGGACGCCTACGTCACACAGGCAAGTTTTGGGTTTTTGACAATCAATAACTGAACTGTCCTGTCATATGTAAACGCAGGGTGAGAGAAGTTGTTGGAACATGCTGAGTAATTATTGCTGGGAAAGTTATCGTACAGACCTGTTTTTGACCAAGAAAATTTCACAATTTCACATTTTTTTAGATGCTGAAGCGTTGTGGATGGGATTTTAAAATGTATGCCTTTGTTCCATATGGTTTAAAATATCAAAAGAAACAAAAATAATTTTCATACATTTTGCACCGGTCCACACTAGACTGATTTCATTGAAAAAAATTGCGAAATTATGTGTTTCTAGATGGAGTTTCATTTTCATAGTCCCGGTCCACACTAATGTGAATTTCATTAAAAATTGCATGAAATTATGCCTTCATAGATCGAATTCCCCACTACAGTAATTTCATGATTTTACTATACTATAGCGTGAATTTCATTAAAAAATTTCACGAAATTTTACGTTTGTAGATCGAGTTCCATAGTAGAATAAAATCATTGTTGTAGTGGGGAATTCGATCTAAGAACGCCTATTTTCATCAAATTAAAAAAAAAATTCGAGCTAGTGTGGACCTGGACATTTCACGAAATTATACGTTTGTAGATCGAGTTCCATAGTAGAATAAAATCATTGTTGTAGTAGGGAATTCGATCTAAGAACGCCTATTTTCATCAAACGTTTAAAAAAAATTCGCGCTAGTGTGGACCTGGACATAGTAGAGTAAAATAATGAAATTGCTGTAGCGGGGAATTGAATCTAAGAACTCCTAATTTCAAAATTTTTTTTAATGAAATTCACTCTAGTTTGGACCAGGACTTTGAAAAACAGCTGATTTTCTTGCCAGTTCTTACAAAATGTTCGATAAATTTCTGCAATTTTTCTTGCTTGAGAGAATAAAAGTCACTGAGAGAAGTTTATTCAACATCCAGTACTGGAATTTTGTAGCTCATTTTTCGAGTTACCGACAAAAATCGGTAAAATTAAAATGTTTATAATTTCGGTAATTAACGAAATTTTTCGGCAAGTTAACAACAAAAATAAAGTTGTCGGTAAGTGCTACCGATTCCAACAGTGTTGTCAACTTTTATTGATATTTTCATTCATAATTTTGCGTTTTAATTTTACCGATTTTTTGTCGGTAACTCCTAAAATGGGTTACAGAATTCCACTACAGGTCACGTAAGTAGCACAACAACAATTCTATTTTGGCCGAAAATTCTTCAATATGTCAAAGTGTTTGTTTACGTTTTCATACAAATGATTCACAATAACAAAAAAAATGTAGTTCCCGTCGTGCATACAATTCCTTTGATTCGTATGGTACATTTTCTTCCTTTCGGATCGTTCATCATTCAAATGCGGCCACATTGTTAAATAAACATAAATCGCATCCTCGGTACATGGCTGCAATTTATTTATGTTTATGTCAATACATCCACCAAAAGATGAAAACAAAAAGAAAGAGAAAGTTTCCTTAAACTACTTCACTCTCGGAACTGTTTGGAACCATGGCGAAATAAGAAGGTGTTACATCGATAACAATAATCGGGCCATTTACCACACCAAACGTCAAAATAACGCATTACTGTGAATTGCTTGTTTACCTTTTGTATGTAATTTTATTCACAATAATGCATTTTGACAACTAATGTGATAATCAGCTGTTTTTGCCGTTGTACCTGTATTATTGTGCCATGTTTGGAACGAAGAGAATAAAAAGAACGATGAAAGAGAAAGATTCATTGAACTATATCGGTCTCGGAACAATTTGGAACGAAGGAAACAGAAAGAATGATGAAAGAGAAGTATTCTTTGAACTATGTCGCTCTCAGAACTATTTGGAACTATGAAACTATATTAAGGAACTAGTTCCTTTTGGAAAAAGGAAGTGGAAAGATCGATCGGCTCCATGAACTAGATCGCCCAACTCTAAATTTTAGTCCCTGTTTACACAGGGAAAGTTGATGGGAATGAAAATTGAGTTTATGGGCGAGGGAGTAGAGAGTAATAAGAGGGGGTACACACACCTCTGTACTGGCAAATTCTGTTTTGTTTCGTTTTTCTTCGTATACAACCTGAAGTTCGGATCGTTTTTGCATTTTCTTTCATTGCAGATTTGTTTTTGCATTTTCTTTCATTTTATTTTCTCTGTCGAGAAACAAACAACAGCGGAGACAATTGAAATAAAACATTTGGAGGAAAAACTATTTTTTTAAGCAAAAACAATTCGAAATAAGTGGAAATATCAAAATTAAAATGCAATTCAAGGGTTCCTTTAATAATTAATTGTTTATCACACACGTCCATTTTTACTTTTCATTACAATTTTGCCTTGGCTTTGTTTTTGAACGGCGCAATGAGAAAATGAGTGTGAAGAAGAATAAGAAAAATTATAAAATTGACACAAACATGATTTCCCTGTCTAAACAACAAGGAAATTTTAAAAGAAATTGAGAAGAAAAATTTTCTTTCCAGTTTGAATGTCTAAACACGGTCTTATGGCGATCGGTTAATGTTAACCCTTGCCACCAGAGGGATCTTTTTTTTTCATAGTAATTTGTATGGGACCAAAGGTGCACTTTCACAAAAATTCTCTAAAATTCGCATTTATGGTCCAATCGATGAAAATTGTCTAACAGTTCATTGTTCAATCGAATCGGCTTTTTGTGCATTTTTGTGACTGCATCCGTGTAAATACTATTTAAACCTGCTTGATAAGCATGTTGATCTATAGGTTCTCTCTGTTGTAACGTTGGACCTCTCTTTCTAGATCATCCTATCCACCATGTGGTGATTAGGATGGCTCTCACGGTAACACCCGGGCAAGTACTGCAACGAAAAGATGCTATTGTCTCCTCATGTAGATGGTCCACAGAACACATGATTCTGACAGGTTTAAATATTATTGCATCGCGTTGCACTTATATTCGCGGACCACAGTTTGTTTATCTGCATCCAATTACTTTCGGCTGGGGACTTGAGGACCTCGCAGATAGCTGTGGCATGCCCATGTACGGAATAGAGTGGCCGACGATTTAGTTGCGGATATTTATCGAGAGGAAAAAGGTCAAATAGGACTTCAGCCTTTCACAAATGACATCAGTTAAAATCTCAATGCAGTCTGGAGGGTGTGGAAAGCAGGGAGAGATAAAGGTTAAACAGTTCCAGAGATATCACCCCACCATGGGGAACTTCCTGTTTCACTCTACGGGTTTTGGACTTCTTGTTCCTGAATTCCACGTACGACTGGCGTCCACACATATACATATAATTGTTTATCCAACGTTTCAAACTTGCCCGGAGGGTTGTCTGCTCGATGTTCTCAAACAGCGTGGGGAGCTTGACAGTTTCGAAGGCTTTTCATAAGTCCAGCGCCACCATTATTGTTCTATCACATGGCTTGCTCTGGTTGAGTCCTTTACTAATTTGCGTTAAAATGGCGGGCAACGCTGTTGTCATGCTGTGCTGTTTACGGAACCCATTAAAGCCTCAAGGATCTTTGAAATCGGTCTGTACGATTCACCTTTGCTGGCATCCTTGCCAGTAGCGGGACCACCCTGCCCATTTTCCAGACTTCGGGAACGATATGGGTGGCTAGCGACATGTTGAGAACTTTAGTGAGATACACAACTCCCCCACATACAGTTGTTTCAGCATTACCAGGAGATACCGTCAGGGCCCAACGCTTTGGATAATTTAGTGTTTCTGATGACATTCGCAACATCATCCATTGTACATTGTAGTGACTCATTCTCGACAGGAAAAGCTCTATTGTGGTATATTACTCTTCTCTTCGCCCTGTCACTCCCGGGGTGCACGACATACTGTCGATTGAAATAACTTGCGCACCAAATGTGACTGTGGTCCTATCTCTCTCATTTCTATGGTTCGAGAGTGTATTTAAAATTACACACATCTCATTTCGGTCCCAATGTTGCAACTCTTCAGATGAGTTAACCACTTGTTCCGCTTATGCTCTCGAACCAACCTTTAAAATTCCGGAGTCAGCTCCCTAACTCTGGGATCACTGGGGTGAAGCTCAGCACGCTCATTTGCTAATCATCTCCTTGGGTACTCGAGCAACAGGTAGCGGTGATTAGCAAACTCTCTGAAAATCAGCCAATCACCTTTCCCATGATTTATGAAAGTGTTACACCTAACATTCCATCATGGTACAATAATACAGGTAGCATTATCACGCCAGCTAATGGTAACATAATGTGTCAAGTGCATTGAATTGATGTCAAATTTTGACACCTTATGTTACCAGCAACTGCCGATGCGGCTACCTGTGTATTTGTACCATGCATTCCATGTTGTTTGTGTCAGGCTCAAGCGAGATAGGTCTGTATTGAAAACACTGGTGCAATAGCCCCCACTTTTAGTGCTATCCTTCCTCAGTACGTTGTAACCATCACAACGCTGTAATCAGAACGCCCATTCGCAGAATATTACCTCCAGGTTTCTCTTTTATAATCTAAATCAAATGTTTTAGAATCATTGTGACTTCCATCCTTGAAAGAGCACTTTCATGGACGACGTTTCTGATATCAGAAATGACGTCAAACTGTGCTGAAATGTTGGATGTGTTTTTGGCTTAAGTTCTTTGTATTGATCCCGCAAGGTACTTGATCTGTTCCTCTACTTTTAAAAATGGTAAAAGTGGCAAAAGTTGTGAACTGCTATCAAATGAGCTCTGTTTCAGAACCTGCAAGAAGCTACTATTTTTTACTACGATAGCATTTTTCCTTTATGTTATCGGAAAAAATAGTAAAAATTAGTAGATTCGTGCAGTTCTGATGTGCATTCGAAATTATAAGGTGACAGCACATAGCATAAATCATTAAAAATTTATTTAAATTAACCATTCTAAATTATGTTAATACAATAACAAAACGAATAATAAATATATTTCATAAACGAACACACAAAATTGACTATCATTTCAAAACAAACCATAGCAATTATTAGTAACCACAACAGAAAATAGAACAACTAATAGCCACCAACTTCCTTCATTTTCTAAAACATAACAAAAAATCACAATAATATGTAATAATTTATAAATCCATACACAAACAACATAAACAAGTATTTGTTAACTACAATAATAACTTTAGTGCAAATTCTCTAAAACCTAACCTAAAAAAACAACAACTACTTTAACTTTAATTAATTTATTAATTTCTTTGATGATTTCTTTGTGTAATGCATAATGTAAAAGTATATATTTAATGTCAGTGAAAAAAGCAAATAAAAAAAACATAAAGAAAACACATCAGCAGCAACAGTAATAAAAAAATAATAATTATGATTAATAAATATTTCTTTTGGAGAAAATAAAAAATAAATGACAAACAAATGCATTTTTATTCATGGTTTGCAAACAAAAAAAATGTGTCTTTGAGGTTTTAAAACTTGGTTAAATTCAAGGCATATTTATACAAGGTAGAAGTGACAATCAGTTGTATTCTTACTTTTTTGTAAATTTAGTTTTCAAAATGTAATAGGGTATACTCATGAAATTTGAAAATTCGAAATTTGCGACCATAAAATTCTTCTTTTCACCACAAACGTGTAATAACAATGACCCACGACAGTTCTGTATGCTTTATAAATATTTACATTTTGATTCAAATTTGTTCTATTTTAGAGGATTTTCATAATGTATTTATGCTTTTCCTGAACAAATTTTTGGAACGACCCTATTATTCAATAATTATCTTTGACAATTAATTTTCAATAACAACAACGTTGTTTTTGTAAATTTGTTAGTTGTTGTAATTCATGCATTTACCTTATAGTCCGTGTTTAGACACACGGGAAAGTAAATTCCGTTTTTAGGCAATAGCGGGTAGGAAAGAGTATTGAGGAGCTCTTTCCTCTCCGCTCTCTCCAAAAAACTCAATTTACTTTCCCGAGAAATTTGTGTGTCTAAACACAGACATATGAATATACCTTGGTTAAATTCATGGTACAATTAAGTAGAGGTAGGCCAGGGGCTCAATTCTGTTTCTATGAAAATGTGAAATGAAAACTTTTATAAAGGAAAAATATGTCAAATGAAAAAAATTATAAAGAAAATATTTTTCATTTCAAATTTTCATAGAACAAGAATCCAGAACCAGGTATGAAAATCGCAGCCATGGCTTAAAACGTCAAATGGCATGGTACAATAATAAAGGTAGATGTATCTGCATAGTTAGCCCATTTTACAAAAACATATGGAATTTAGAACTTCACCGTTTATATGTTAAAAGTGCCAAATAGAGTAAAAAATAAAAATTGTTCCAAAAATAGTAAAAGTTGTACCCAAACCATGGCACAATTACCCAGGTAGTGGCATCGTAAAATTTTGAATATGTTATGTCAAAACTTTCTTTATGTTGTTGGGGAAATTACAACAAAAATAATTTTTTTATAAAGGGATTTGACTTTTCATTCATTGACTTTTTTCAAGTTTGGCTGATCTAACATCGTGATTGCTGGCATCCGATTTGCAGATACACTTCGGTTATACTTTTTACAAAAATTTTAATTTTTACATTCCCGTACTTTTGGAACAAATTTCAATTAATATCAATCATTCTTTCGCAAGTATTAATATTAAAGTTGTGTTCTGTTTTTAACATTTTCTGAAAAAAAATGCGTTTCCGTACAAGAAAAACTGGCAAAACTTGCTTTTCACTTTAAACAAAAATGAAAGACTTTCTCTTCCGTAAAAAATTGTAAATTTGTCAGAGGGAATATTTGACATTTTTTGAAAGAACAGAAAAAAAAAATAAAAAGTCAAAAACAAAACATCAATACAAAATAATTTTAAAACGAATTAAATTGAAATGAAGCAATCAACATTAAATTGAGATATTTCGGTAATAGTTGTTGAATCTTTCAATAAAAATACATCGTAATGAACTACAAAATGTCATCAAAGCTCATATGTAATTATTTCATACATTTACATATTTCCATGTAAGAAACCACCAAAGTACGGCAAATATATTCTCAGATATCTTCTTTACACGTCCGCTAAAAGAACTTGATTTATATAGTTTAAGTCCTTCAGCGTTTTTAGCTTCCGCTACAACAATATCCTTGGTGGAACAAATGGTTGACATACAAGCCAAAGGCCAAATGTTACCTTTCTCGCTACAAAGAACTGGTGAACTGTTTTCATCGATTGAACAATAATGCATGTTCCCGAAAATTTGTCATTCCCCTACTGAGTATTTTTTCCGTTATTTATATTATAATTTCCAAATTTATGGTAACGGTGTATTAATTTCTTAAGCCTTCATTGAATTATATTATATTCTGTAACAAATTTTGAAGATTTCCACATTTAAATCCAATAATAATCACGTTTCCATCATTACCGTGACACTCATTACCGTGGTTATTTTCTAATATGCTTTTTACATTAGCACAAAAATTAGGTTTAAGAGCGGTTGCGTCATTTATTTGTCCGGTCCACACTTGTATGAATTTCATTGAAAAAGTTCATGATATTATGCGTTCTTAGCTCGAATTCCCCACTACAGCATTTTTATTATTTTACTCTACTATGGAACTCGATCTAGAGACGCATAATTTCGTGTCAAAATTTCACTGAAATTACTGTAGTGTGGTCCGGGACTTTGCTAAAACAGTCTATAGCTTTGTTCCCGTACTTTTTAATAGTAAAACTCGTAAAAGAGAGAAAGAGTGAAAAATAGTTTTCACACAAAAATTTTTTCAAAAAGTTTGGGAACGCAAAAATGGAAAAAACGTCAAAAAAGCTGGAACAAAATTCAAAGTCAACGTACCAGCCAATCAGACGCCGGCAACCATGGTACAATAATAGGTGTGTTCGTTTACTCAACAATTTGTACAAATTTGTACAAGTCCAGTAACTTCTTGCAATCGACTAAGGTCTTTTGCATTGTACTGTGGAGTAAACGAACAACTTCCAGCAACAATTTGCACAAATTTTGAGTAAACGAACACACATATGGTCTGTTCCTTTACTTTTGAAAATAGTAAAACCGGCAAAAGTAGTAAAAGTTGTAAACTGCTCCCATATGAATTGTACGGTGTCTAAAGTAAAGGAACGCTTTTCGAGTAAAAAGTGGCAAAATTTGAAGATTCTTGCACGTAAAGGAACAGAGCTATAATGTATAAGGTAGGCCACAGCTAACAGCTGATTACAATTTTTTCTTGTTATGGCCTATTCTGTCAAAAGCAGGGTTGACATTTTTTACTGTTGTTGACATTATGCAATTATAGTCTTTTGTTGGAACAATTCACCAATGCATCTACCTTGCATTGGTGAATTGTTCCAACAAAAGACTGGGGCCTAATTACGACATTCGATTCGATCGAGAATTTGCCCGTGAATGAAAAAATCGAGCTATGAACACCTTTGTGCTCTCCAAAGAACACTAAGAAGGTAGATGGTAAAAAATGTGTTTATTTTGAAGCAAAAACTAAAAAACAAAATTATTAACGAAAAAATGTAAATATTTGTTGAAATCGTTGAATAATTCTTTAGGAATGAAGATGTGCTAGAAATCTGTACGAAATTATTTATTTTTGTAAAACTATTTGACTTTGTTGTAACAAATTTCTAATGCATATACCTTAGTAAATGTACAGTTGGTGGCGCGAATAGGTTTTCATAGTTTGATTTTTTCAATCTCGAGCAAAAACTCGATCGAATCGAATGTCGTAATTAGGCCCCTGCTTTAACACAATATCTTGAAATTGAAAACAAGGACAACAAATTTTATTCGCGTGGCTAAATTAAATTATTGATTTTTTAATATGTAGTAATACTTGCGAATGAACGATTTGTCAAGTATTGATATTTGTTCTAAAAGTACGGGAATGGAAAAATTAAAAATATTCTAAAATTTCTAGTTGAAATGTCGCCGTATCCGCAAATCGGATGCCAGCAATCACGAAATTTTCATGTAGAAGATAAGAGAATGGCATTTTTATTTTCACTATCTTAAGTTTTGGGCACAACCTTTGCTATTTTTGGAACACTTATCTAGCAATAATATTCTGGAGCATAACTGAAATGATTTTTATTTTTTACTCTATTTGGTACTTTTAACTTAAACACTGAAGTTCTAAATTTCATATGTTTTTATAAAACGGACTAACTATGCATATACATCTACCTTTATTATTGCTCCGTGTCATTTGACGTTTTAAGCCATGGCTACAGGGTTGTATTTTTCAGTAATTTTCATATCTTTAAACGCTAAGAAACAAATACAAAATACATGTATTTCAATTTGAAATACATGCATTTTGTTTTTGTATTTTGGAGCACACGTAACACGCAAATTATAGGTTTTGACCTTTATTGCATGTTTGGATTAAAAATGGAGTGCTTCCTACCTGCGTGCTGGAAAGCAAAATGGAATGTTTTTTCTCTTGTAAAATTCATTGAAGACTTTATAGAAAAAGATGTACTTCCGCGGCATTTGTATTGAGCACTTGTACTGAGTGCATCCATGGGTTATAATTATAGCTGACAGAAAATCGATGGCAAAATCAATTATTTTTTTAAATCTCAATATCCATAGACATGGTATAAGTAAAGAGGTAGATTTAAATGAAAAAAATCTATAGAACCCTTGTTTTTCTTGAATTCCTAAAACTTCAAAATTAAGCAACAAGTGGGTTTGTTTACAACACCAATTTTGAGCATTTTATAAAAATCGCGAAAAATGAATGAAGGACCAATGTTTCTCCCCATAATCAAGTTGTGGATATGATAAAATGTTTGTTTCAATGATAACCTGACGAATTATTTCCATACAAATGTTTCAAAAATAATTTTAAAAATCATTGAATTCGATTGTTTTTAAAATTGTTTGGCATTTTATTCAAACACCACACACACATACACAGTTTGTGTATATTGTTTTGAAGTTTTAGGAATACTCGAATGAAAAAATTTAAATTGACATAAAGCTTTGGCTAACCTTTCTTATTAAACCATGTCCATAGATAGTATTGTATTGAGCACGAAAAAATACATTTTTCATGAATTTTTTAGAAGAAATCTACCAGATTTTTCCAGAATATTTTGTTTTCATCTGATAGATCACACCTTGAGCTACTTTCGGATTTTTTTTTTTTTTTTTTTGAAAAATATTGCACACGACGAAAGAATGGGCCTAAACTTTTTACTTTTTACTTTTTCGTAACGTATTTGGGTAATATGGACGCCCAGAGAGTGTTTTTGTGGCAGCTTAAAGCTGGAAACACATACAACGTTTGAGTCATGGTACAATGAAGTAGAGGTAGGCCAGGTATGAAAATCACTGCGAAATGCCACCCTGCAGCCATGGCTTAAAACGTCAAATGGCATGGTACAATAATAATGGTAGATGTACCTGCATAGCTATACCGCATTAAAAACATATGGAACTTAGAGCTTCACTTTTTATATGTTAAAAGTGCCATATAGTGTAAAAACATTTCTTTAGCTAGTCTCCAGAATATTCTTTTTGGAAAAGTGTTCCAAAAATAGCAAAAGTTCTTCCCAAACTTATGACAGTGAAAAAATGTCATTCACTTATTTTCTACTTGACAAGTTTGGCTAATCTGACATCGTGATTGCTGGTATCCGATTTGCAGATAAATGTCAGCAGAATTTTTACAAAAATTGTAGTTTTTACATTCCCGTACTTTTGGAACAAATTTAAATTAATATCAATATTTGATAAATTGTTCATTCGTAAGTTTTGCTAAAAAAATCAACAATTTTATTATGGCACGCGAATACACATTTTTTGTCCTTGTTTTCAATTTTAAGATATAGTGTTACAGCAGAAGTTTTTTGTCGGAACAATTCAGCGATGCATCTACCTTTATGATTGCATAATGTCAAAAACAGTACAAAATGTCAACCCCGCTTTTGACAGATTAGGCCATAAAAAGAAAAAAATTGTAATCAGCTGTTAGCTGTGGCCTACCTTTACTTTATTCTACCATGGTTTGAGTAAAGTTTAGTGTCGTTTTGGCCGTTTTTACACTGTTGGGCATGATGCCGAAAAATTCAAATTCATTTGAAATATATGCCGACAAACAGATAAACGCTGGACTTTGGTATCGTCGTCGCCCTGTTGTTGTTGTTTTTTTCTCGACGACCAACGCAAAACTTTAATCAAACGTTGTATCTGTTTTTAGCTTTAGGTTTATATGGCGCGTGGAATAATAGGTATGTCCCAGTCCACACTAGCGAGAATTTCATTAAAAAATTTCATGAGATTACGCGTTCTTAGGTCGAATTCCCCACTACAGCAATTTCATGATTTTACCCTACTATGGAACTCGATCTAGAAACGCCTAATTTCATGAATTTTTTTAATGAAATTCACGCTAGTGTGGACCGGGACTATGACAGATACACTTTAGGTTTGTCTGGTTACCCTAAAATTTGTACCAATTGTTGCTGAAAGTCGTCTGTTAACACAAAAGTCCAACAAACGAGAGCGAATCGAGAGAGACATTTTGACAATTCTTTTTTAAGCTGAAAACAGATACAACGTTTGATTAAAGTTTTGCGTTGGGCGTCGAGAAAAAAACAACAACAACAGGGCGACGACGACACCAAAGTCCAGCGTTTATCTGTTTGTCGGCATATATTTCAAATGAATTTGAATTTTTCGGCATCATGCCCAACAGTGTAAAAACGGCCAAAACGACACAAAACTTTACCCAAACGTTGTATGTGGTTTCAGCTTTACTGAGACTTTGCGAATTCTTGGTGGACAAATTTCTTCTAGCAATCACTTGCAACTTTTCTTCTTCCTGAAAACAATCAATCAGCAGTTTTTAATTATACGGTAATTAATGTTTGTGCAAATTGTAAATAATTTTTTGCGGAAATATCAAGCCCATTTGTTTTGTGTTTTGGAGAACAAAGTTGCAAAATTTTGCAAAATGTTGCCTGTTTTAGCAAATAAATGGCGAAACAGCCCTAAAACCTGTTTTTCGTGCTAATGTAAAAGGAACATTACTCTCCGAGAAAGTCCTTGCTTGACAATTCTTGCTGGTAAATTAAGGTGTAGTTTACACTATATGTAAATGTCAAATGACATGAAATTTCCCATCGTTATATATTCGCTAATATGTGAAATATTGTAGATTTTCTTTGCGCCATTTACTCTGTGCAAAAATGTAAAAAAACTACGTCTCCACATTGCCTCTGTGGGAAGATATGGAATATTTTTATTTCGTGTCTTATGACATTGATAGTGTAAACTACCTCTAACCAGACAGACCTTTTGCTGATCATGTAACATCGGCCTCTTCATGTGTTACCATATATCTGTGAGTGGCAACAATCCAAAATCGATTTCGATTTTTAGAAAATGTTGATTAATCGATATATCGTGATAAATAAATAAATTAGCTTGGCTTGGCAGACTTTGTTGGCAGGCATTATTAATTGTGTTGAAAAAAGTTTTGTTTTTTCGTATTTGGTAGTCATTATTATATTAAACTAATTGAACCCGGTTCCCCGAATAAGGTAAAATATATTTTGATAAATGTAGGCCAATTTTCGTATTTGGTATTAGCCTCCTCTATAGAGTCTTAAAAGGTGGAAGAAGATATTGGTGTAATAATGCAATAAAAAAAAATGTTGAGAGGTGGAAACTTTATTTTGATGCCCACTGTATATATGGGATATATGGGCCATGTAGTGATATACTCTGAAATTTTCAGGAAGGAAACCGGTTAGCGGTGTTTGAGTCCATAATCTTCAAACAAATAAACGTACAAACATTTTTCTACTTTATATATTTAGATTTGTTGGAAGGATTTTGATCATAAAAAGACCTATATTTTTACTAAAACATGTACGAAAATCGTTCACAATCTCGTGATGGAGGACGTGGTGGTGGTCGTGATCAGGGCGATGACCCTCCCATGTCACGACTTTTCATAATTTGCAATAAAGCCCATACGGAAGAAGATTTCCGTGAAGCATTCAGTCAGTTTGGTGACATCGAAGATATATGGGTTGTAAAAGATAAACATAGTGGAGAAAATAAAGGCATAACTTATATTAAATATGCAAAAACTTCACAAGCTGCTCGGGCCCAGGAAGAAATGAATGGCAAGACTATTGGTACCTTGGATAGAACATTGAAGGTGTTGGTGGCTGCAAAGTAAGTTCACGGTTGTGTGTTTATTTTCAGCGTAATATTAATTTTCACTCCTTTCCTATAGTCGTCATCAAGGTTCCAGCAAGTCGGACAATGAACATGAAAAATATGTACGCCTTTTTATTGTTTGTCCCAAAACGTCTACTGAGGATGAATTACGCGATGAATTCAGTCAATGGGGTAAAGTTGAAAATGTCACATTACTACGTGACAAAGCATCTGGGAATCCCAAAGGATTTGCATATATACGTTATGGTAAATTTTATGATGCTGCAATTGCCCTCGAAAACTGTCCAGCCAAGTACAAACCCATATTTGCTGAACCCAAGGATTCGGGAAGATCTCTATCAGCTAGAGATGATGGCGGAGGACGAGGTGGTGGTGGTGGTGGACGTGGTCCTGCCAATATGATGAATGATAACATGGGCTTTGGAGGCGGTGGTTTCAATAATATGCCAACGGGTGGTGGTGGCAATTTCAATAATTGGGGAGGCAGCAATCTTTCAAGCAATAAGGAAATGGCCCAATTCTTGCGCCTCCAAAATATACCAGTACCAAATCCTACATGTCTGGAAGTTATCATCAGCAATTGTGTTAATCAAGATCAATTGTGGAATTTGTTTAATATTATTCCAGGACTAAATAATTGTAAAATTTTAAGAGAATGTAAGTATTGATTAATTATTCATCACTTTTAGTATTTTGGGGTGCTATGTAGCTTTAAAGATATTTTTGTGGCTTAAGTCTCGTTTAATGCCCGAACGCAAATCGCTCTGGTATATTCACCATAAGTACAACGGTTACCGTCCTGGTCACAATGTTTTATAATCAGTCTTTCCCCGGTTTCAACTTAAAGGAGAGACTGTTTTCTCAACCTTTATCTTCGAATAACCACCATAGTTTTAAAAATGGGCCAATGTAGGTGTGGCAGTAAAACTTATGAGCAGGGGTGCCAAGTTAGTGGTTTTCCCGCAACTTGTTGTGATTTTTGACGTACAAAAACCACTGTTTAAGCAGGAATGTCAACTGTTTTAAAGTAAAAACCGCTACAGACCTACGGTGCGTATGTGGCTGTAGCGGTTTTTACCTCGGAACAGTTGGCATCCCTGCTTATGAGGTCCGCAGCAAGTCTTACCCTTTGATAAAATCTAATTAGTAATCCCTATCATTAGCCTTTGCATTACAATATAAACTAAATGTATGTCCAGCCAATATTAATTTCTTTTTAAATTTTTTAGGTGGTCCACGTACTAATGAAGCTCTCGTGGTCTATGACAGTCCAGAAGCAGCCATATATGCAAGGTAATTTTTGTATTTATTGGACTTTTGAATGTTTTAATTAAAATGTAATTTTTGCACGTTTTGCAGAGATAAGCTACATGGTTTGGAATATCCAGCTGGTGAACGTATTATAGCGAAGGTTTCTGGAATGAGCTCTGCTCGTATTGATACTTCATTTATTGATAGTAAGTTTTATTAATTTAAATCGTATTTATGTCAAAAAAATGTTAGGCTTCTTCATAGAAGCGATTTGTGGGCTTGGTATGCTTATTAAAGTTGTTGGAGAGTTTTATTTATATAGCTTTATACAGTGGCACGTAACCACATATGTATTTTAAAATTTCCCCTACCTAATCTTTTTCAGAACGTTCAAAAATGGATGCAATTTGCAGTGTTCCTCTACCACCGCCTGAACCATTGGCACCCTCAGATGCACAATGTGCCCAGCGTTTGTTTATTGTTTTGGCATCGGTAAAATCAATTAATTTATATATCATTCAATTTGTTTATACTTTCTAATGTTTAAATCTTCTTTACAGAATATTCCAATTTCAATTTTGAAAAATGTCTTTTCATGCTGGAGAGGATTAATGGATGTTTATCTTTTGCCCAATAAAAATTGTGGTTATGTCAAATATGCTAATAAAAATTCAGCATTAAATGCAATGCAAACGTTGCACGGTGCTGAGATTTGTGGTACCCGTATTAAGGTAATTGAAAATTTATCGAATTCAGTTTAAAGCATCACTTGGATATTTTTTAAATTTTATCAAAATACATTGGTTACGTTTATACGGCTCTATTTTAGTTTATTTGACATTTCATACATTCTACGATCCAAGTGAAGCCATTAAACTATGCAGCTGTTTATGCATTCCATTTTAAACATTCACAATTTTATTTTTTTCTTTCTTCAACATCGCAAAGGTATTGGAAGCTGAGGAACGTGATCACAATAATGATGATGGTGATGGTAATCGCAAACGTATGCGACGCAATTAAATGTAAGTACATATTAGCAATTGAGAGTAGAGTGTTCTACAAATTTATGTACAAGTATTTTGTGTAATCCCCAAAAGGAAATTTGACCAATATGCACTGGAATTGCATTGGATGTTTGTTTCGTATTGCGTGTTTGTCCGTTAACTGTGTATGTCTACATCTTGGGCGCTGTGTGAAGAATAGTTCATCTTAATACCAGTGTCCAGTGTTAAACTTCGCGGCAGCCAGAGTAATCTTTAGGGTTAAGTCGGTAATACATACTCATTGGGAATTAGTACAATTGCATAATGCTGTTGGCCTTAAACTACCCTAGCAAGAAGTTAAGTTCATGTTCTTCTTAACTAACCAGTTTTGCTTGTTTCCGTCACTAAAACAAACGAGTTTGAAGAACTCTCTTTAAGTCCAGGATAGCAAACTTTTTACAGTCACAGTTTGTAGGTTAGGTTCGGAAGTCTTTAATTACATGTTAGCAATGCCACCGTGTTGCAATTCGCTTCCCCGGCCAACCAACATCAAATATTCAACGTTGGCAAAATACCCCTCAGTAATGTTGGCGACATTTCCTGAGTATTTCAGTCATGTAAAGCTTTTCTAAAAGTGGTAGCTTTAGGATACACCTTTCGGACTCGGCGATAAACAGTAGGTCCCATATCATTGAGTTAATATGAATCGGGGTGCACTCATTGATATGAGAGAAGTCTCCCTTGTCCCGTCTGGGATATTTGTGGAACAATTATATTATATTATAAAGGAGAAATCAAACTTCTCAGTTTTCTTGTTATTGTTGCATCCATGTGGAATAGCACTCTGTTCGTTTTTCTATTTAAATAGTACCTGGTTCAATCTCCATGTCTAGGAATGCGACTGTGGCCACAAATTTTATGGGGATAAATGATTAGGTTTTGCTTGGGACAGTTGAAAGGAGTAGTTGATGAGGAGTAGTTAGTGGTCGGAACTGTTGAGGAGGAGTAGTTAGTGGTCGGAACTGTCTACCAAACCGATCTGCACTTTCCGTGTTATTCACATATCTGTTGTCCATGTGTTTAATGGTAGACTGATTTTAAGTCAAAGGGAAAAAATCGGTTTTTTTATGCGGGAAAACATATTATAATATTATATCATACAATGTTCACAGTTTACACAGTAAAAATCTTCACCACCGCTTCTTTGAGTACCTACAGCAGTTTGATATATTTATTCTTTCGGAAACACATGTTGAAGAAAGTAAAAAAAAAATTACAAAAACAAATTTAAAAATTTCAAAACATATTGGAGGTCTGCCATTAGGAACAGTACTAGAGGGAGAGGTATTGGGGGAGAGGTATATGGAGTGCGAAATGATCCAGAAAGAAATGGGTTTAAACACACACTCACCAACCGAGGAGCCAAGACATACTTCAGTGTGAGTTTAACAGCTGTCTTTTTGAGATATTACCGGTGTATCTGAGAGGAACTAATTGGGAAGAAGATTTCAAAAAGTGAAACGGGGTGCAGAGAACAATGGAAATATGAAAATCATTATGGGTGATCACAATATCCGGATAGGAGAGGAACAAGAATTGCCACAACAACTCCCATACAACTGCTATTCCACAAGAAATTCATAAGACAAAAACATAAATGCAAATGGTAGGAAATTTTTGGAGTTTTGTGATAATAGTGGTCTGATTGTTTTAAATGGAAGAACACAAGGAGATGAAGAAGGTAGATTCACATTTACAAATAAAAACGGTAGCTCACTGATAGACCTATGTTCGGTATCGCTGGAAATGCTAAGCTATGTAAAATCTCTTCGAGTTGAAGATCAAATCTGGTCGGATCATTTCCCATTAGTCTTAACTTTGCAGGAATTTCAAACTTCCGCCAAAACTAAAATGGAAAGAGACAAACAAAGAGCTATACCAAACATCAAACCTTTCAGTTTTACCATCCGGGTTCCAGCTTATCGATTTAATTACAACGATAATTCAGTCGTATCCGAAAGATACAAAATCCGATACGAATTGTTTTAAGAACAAATGGTTCGACTACGAGTGCTTAAAACATAGAAAAAAGACAATGGGTATGCTCAAAAAAACTAAGAAAATCGGAAAATCAGTATGATAGAAACGCTTACGTAGAGCAGAAGAAATTCTATGACCAATTATGCAAATCAAAGAAGGTTTCTTGCTACAAAAACATGGAGCAACAATTTGACTCTATCACTGATAGCAAATCTTGGTGGGCACTAGCGAAAGCAATCAAGCATGTAGAACAAGATATTAGCAGTGACATACCTGTAGAAAGTCTCATGACTTACCTTAAAGGTCTTCTATATCCGATAAGTAATACTGCACAGATCCTTTACGCTCCTAATTACATTACTAATCCAATTCTGGACAGAGAATTCACTCTTGATGAAATAAAAGACCAATTGAA
Organism: Musca autumnalis; assembly: GCF_047663935.1. NCBI lineage: Eukaryota > Metazoa > Arthropoda > Insecta > Diptera > Muscidae > Musca > Musca autumnalis. The sequence continues at coordinate 22,416,574 of NW_027411977.1, forward strand.
AAAGGTCAAAACAAATAAAGCGCCAGGGGATGATATAGTCCCATACGAGTTTTTCATGTACGACACGGAAGATCTGTTATTAACTCTATGCAAAGCGTATACAAGGATCCTAAATGAATTTGACGATTATGAAACTTTTCGAAAAGGGATAATTTTCCCTATCCACAAAAAAGGAAACCTGAATGATGTTAACAATTATCGTGGAATAACATTTATGAATTATGAAGGAAAACTGGTGATTGGAATGATAAATGTTAGAATTACGGAATGGGTGAATCAGTATCAAATATTAAATGAATAAAAGGTAGTGTTGTGTCATTTATGAACAAACGGGTTCCAAGGAACGATTCCGTGAAAAGAACGAACGGATCCGTATCCAGCACATTCGTTTATGTCGTTTATTTAGATCCCTGATGGCCAAAATTACCAGCAGAACCACCATAATTAGTTTTGCACACAAAATCTATAGAGTTTGGCAATCTAGTTCCTGGAGCGGATCGATCTTTCTAGTTCCTTAATATAGTTCCAAATAGTTCCGAGAGCGACATAGTTCAATTAATCTTACTCTTTCATTGTTATTTCTATTTCCTTCTTTCCAAATAGTTCCGAGACCGATATAGTTCAATGAATCTTTCTCGTTTGTCGTTCTTTTTATTCCTTTCGTTCCAAATAGTTCCGAGAGTAAAGTAGTTTAACAAATCTTTCTTTTTGTTTTCATCTTTTGGTGGATGATGTAACGAGGCAGCATCTGAACGATGAAGGAACCGAACGTGAAAGGACGAAGTGAGTGCGGAATTAATTAAAGAAAATGAGTTATACAAATGAAAGGAATTATATGCAAGGCTGGAACTATATGAACTAAAGGAACTATATATATGAAAGAGCCGGATATAGTTCCAATAGTTCTTTGTCCGGAATAGCTCCTTGGAACTAGTTCGTTCCGGAACTACGCAACTCTAAAAATCTACTAACACAAGCTGCATTAGCGCAAGCATCATAAATTATCACACACAACACAATCAATGATTCTGTTAGCTGATATCGTTCAATAGGTCATATCTTTCAGTAGCTCATGTCGTTCAGTAGATCATTCGTCTACCTCGTTATTTTAGCTTCTCTGGTTCTTTTTGCTTCTTTCGTTGAAATCACCACCACCACGTACAGAAAACAACCACCATTTTTTGCACACAAACAAACTGACACAAGCTGCGTTAACGCAAGCATCACAAACTGACACACACAAAACAATCAATGTAGAGAAGAGGAACCATGAACGATATTCAAAAGAAAATGATGGACTAAAATGTTTTATTAATGAAAAAGAGCCAACGAACGAAGTGAGCGACCCGGATCTTTTTGGTGAACGGAATGAAAAAGATCGATCCGCTCAATGAACGAGATTGCCCAACACTAATTCCAGGCAGGTTTTCGGAAAAATTACTCCACTGTTGACAACATCTTCAATCTCATCATCTTCGTCGATTTCAAAGCGGTTCCAAGAGATCTCCTAATTTATAAGTTACAAGAGGCAGGATTAACGTCAAAAATTATACATTTTGTGGAAAAGATATATGAAAATACGAAGTCAGCAGTTTGGTCTGGTACCCACTTGTCAGAATAGTTTGATACAGTAGTTGGAGTTAAGCAAGATTGCCTGTTGTCCCCAATTTTATTTGCACTGTATTTAAACGATATGCACGATCATCTACAAGGTTGTCTTTATGTGGATGAAATCAACATTCGCCTTCTAATGTATGCGGACGAAATAGTTATACTGGCAGAAACCTTGCAAAGCATGATAACCAATTTGGAAACTTACTGCGATAGATGGGGAATGAAAATAAATCTTTCTAAATCCGAGGTAATGGTGTTTAGGAAAGGTGCCAAAATTTTCCTTAAGTGACAAATGGAGTTATAAAGGAGAAGCATTAAGAACCATAAATGAATACAAATACCTCGGTATGATTTTAACACCTAAATTTTCCTTTTCGAAACATCTCACAAAAATATCCCTAAATTTTACATGGAAACAGTTTATAGCAAAACCATCAATATCATTAACAGCGAAATGGAAAATGTTCCTGGCTGTCTGTAGATCGATTCATAGCTATGGTGCGCAGATATGGGGTAACTCATATTACAACTACGTTGAGAAACTGTATCGGTTATTTATAAAGAAAATTCTACACCTTCCAGACTCCACTCCAAACTATGTTATCGCCTAGGTAACCGGGGTATATATACAGACACTCCTTTCATATCCAATACTTGGCAATAGTTCTATTCGATTTAAGTAATACCGGGCTACCTTATATACTTGCCCAAAAAGTTGTCAACAAAAATCTGGCTTGGTTCAAAGATCATTCAGACCAACTATCAATATTTAACATTGATTATAGCAATATATTGAGGAACAAAACATACTGGATGGAATCAGGTCACAGACTTCTTATGGAAATCAGATCAAAAGCCTATAACACTTTTCTTCAAAACTCAAGCCAAAGTGAGTGAGAATCGTATATATAGATACCTTGATCCCAATATCGGAGCCATGTACTGTAATGAAAAATATTATCATGACCAAATTTCTATGATAATGAAAGCTAGAGGTGACCTTTTCTGGCTAAAGTTTAAGAAATACAGAACGCCGCAAAAGTGCTCGTTGTGCAACCTGGCTGAAGCGGAAACAATTTCCCATTTCATGGGACGATGTCCTGTTTTGAATAATACTCGTATGAAATACTTCAGTATGACTTTATTGTCTCAAAATGAGATTATTTTAAATGGTAGTGAAGATTGACCTTTAGGTCAATTTCGTAAAAATTCGCATTTTGTCCCATACAAATTACTGTGGAAACTTTGAGGCCCCAGTGGCACGGTTAACATATTCCGATTGTGCTCAAATTTTGGCAATCTAACAAATCTAAACACCTTAGGAGGGGTGCCGCAAACCTTAGCGCAGGTAAGCTAACAGCACTATTACAACTCTATAATCAACAATAACCGCCAGATTGCAGCAATGTGCCAGCGTCGATCTGTACAAGACGCTTAATACTATTCATTTTTGAATACCCATTTCCGGCATACTTCATTTTTTTATTTGGGCAGAATTCGACAAAGATTTGACATCTGTATAGTAATTTGCAAACTTATATTCCGAAATAATCGAAAAGGTGATATGGCGCCCAACGTGGGGCAATTTAGTTATTTTTTTATATTTGGACAGAATTTGACAAATGTTTGGCATCCGTATAGTAATTTGCAAACTTATTTTCCGAAATAATTGAAAAGGTGTTCTGCCGCCCAACGTGGGGCAATTTAGTTATTGGCAGGTCTATGTGTTATATGTCAAATTGTCGTTTCCAACAGTACGCCCATTGTTAAAACCCGACACGTTAAAATAACCGAACTTAAAAAAACGTAAGTTTGTTTAAGAATATGAGACCGAGGGGTATACCCCCAAAAGTCACTGAATGCATGTAAGTTGGTCCAATATAAAGTTAACGGTACATATTATTTGAATCGGCAAACGTCGATTTATAAATGATTTAAGTTTGTACAATATATCAAAGGTAAGTAAAAGTGTTGTTTTTACAGTGGATCACCCAAAAATACAATATTGTCCTATATATTATTCTCACTTTTACAGAGACAACAAAAATTACAATTAAAAAAAAAACACGAAACAAACAAAACATTTGGTTTTTTTCTCTCTATTTTATATCTCCAACCAAACATCATACAAGATATTTTTATTTTCTATTTTTCACAGACCACAATCACAACTGACAACTGAACAGAAAAAAAAGAACGGAAGAGTATGGACTTTTGAACAGAGACGACTCACATACTACTGAACATAAATAAATGATATGTAGAAATAGAGAATCAAAAAGAAAACAAATTGAACTGACATCAACCGAACTGGAAAACAGATAATATATAAACCGAACGGAAGGAAGGACTTTGAACTGAATCGGATATTTTGGACCTATATTTCTATATATATGAATACATATACTGCAATATATATAGTTAATCAACATTCTCATATACAATATACAACAACTATTATATACGGACATCTGTCATAAACAAAGATGTAGCGACAATTGATTCGTTTTCTCTCTCTCTCTCACTCCATTATTATGTACGACTAGACTTTTGATCAACTTTAAATGAATGAAGAAAAACACTTTATCCAAAAGAACAAAGAAAAACAATAACAATAACTAAATTAACGAATTAAACCCCCTTAAAAATATACTCTCTGAAAAACTTTCGTCCTTTATTAAGTATTACTTACAATTACTTAACAAAATTTATTTATCCCCACATAAAAATAATCAATTTTATTTATTCATTTTCTAAATGCAATTTATTCTTTTAAATTAATTTGTTTTATTTATTAGTAGGTGATTTGTTGTATATAAAGTAAGTATTTCGAGATATTTTAATTAATATATAATTGTTGCTAATCCTATTCGACATCAAATCATTGAGTTTTCGATCTTAGACCACACATATTTATTTAGCCTTATTCTGAACGTAAATTCCGGGTGAGTTCTCTCACTCTGGCTGACTTCCGTATCGTCAGATGCTTTGCAAATGACTGCAAATGTCTGAAGAAGTGTGTTTCATAACGCCGCAATACTTAACAAATGCATAGCTATGTACTTCAAAAAGTCACAATTGCTCATTTCAACGCAGGTAAAAAGCAAAACACGTACCATTTTTATTTCTGATGCATTTAGATGGGTTTTCGAGGAACAATGCATGAGTGTGCAACTGAAATATTTCGACGAAGTTTAAAAACTACAAAGCATCTGACGATACGGAAGTCGGCCTCTATCTTTTAAGCTGAAACGGGGACTTTACGTTCATAATAAGCGACTTGGACTTAACCTACAGAATAAGGTACTTTACGGTCTTGATCGAATTTTGATTTTCCATAGAATGGTACCTCAAAGCAAAGTTGAATTCGGACATAAACAAGGATCTTCAGCTAATGTTCGACTCTCGGTTGATACAGACGCTGGTTCTATCCATTACCTTCACTATTAAAAAAGTACGGCAACGAAGCATATGTTTACAACACAACTGCAAACACCGAAACACAAATTTAATTCCCCAGAAATCGTTGGCGGATGGGATAGAGATCAAGAAAACGCACTAAACATGGTTTCTCAGGGTTGGGACGTCATGACTCTTGACGAACAAAGCCATGAGCATAAGGAGCGCAACCATTGGCTTTAGTAACCCAGATGGATACTGGGATAATACGCCAGGATAAGATGAGAAGGCGTAGCTAAATGTTTCACAAGATACTGAGAGGCCGATAAGCCAAAACGCCATTCACCCACCATCACAAAGTTGGCTTGCATCAATGAGAATAATCCCAAAATCCTATAAGTACATTGCACCCCGGTTTTTGGTTTGGTTTTAGGATGCGCAGCTACCATTGTTGGCAGCTACTTCACTCGGAGACCTTGAGGTCCATTGTGATCATTCTTAAAGAAACTGTGTGTTGTGGTTAGGCTAAGTGTGATGATGATAGATGCTGGACTATTGCCGATTTGTTTTTGAAGTTGAGTGTGTAGGTGATGCTGTGATGATGGATGTAAGTTTATAATCAAGTTGTTGTGTGTGGTAACTGGTCTATTCTGCAGTGATGTGCGGTGGTTGGTCTATTATACTTACTTACTTAGCTGGCCCATTACAGAACATTTGTTCTACAGGCCGAACTAAGAAGAGATCTCCATTCCTCTCTATTTGTTGCTTTGCACTGTGCAATACCACGCCTTTTCATCTCATCATCCACTTGTTTGCGCCATCTATTCCTTGGCCTGCCAATTCTGCGTGCACCGCCATGTGGCATGTATTCATACGTCTTTTTAGCGGGTTCATCATCGCTCATTCTTATGATATGGCATAACCAACGCAATCGCTGTATCTCGATACGTTTAACTATATTGATGTCGTTGTATAGCAGATACAGCTCGTGGTTCATGCGACGTCGATATTCACCGTCAACGCAGATTGGTCCGTAGATCTTTCGAAGAATTTTTCTCTCAAACACACCAAGCACTGCCATGTCTGCTTGCGCAAGTACCCAGGCTTCGGAGCCATACATCAGCACGGGTAGTATCAGTGTTTTGTAGAGCGTTATTTTTGTTTGACGAGATGTGGCTTTGTTTTTAAATTGCTTATTTAAACCATAGTAGCATCTGCTGGCCAATACAATGCTTCTTCTTATTTCACAACAGATGGTGTTTGTAGTGTTTATGGCAGACATGACCAAAAAGAGAACGGAGAAAATTCAAAATATTGGCAACTTATAACAGTGTGTTAGTAAGTTTGTATTCACGCAAGCTATAAAACAATAACAAATCAAAACATTTGTTCTCTTTTGTACGCTCTTTCTGTGCATTCGGGTCGTGTGTGTGTAAATTGCCGAAAATCATCGGCACCGCCGTGTCAAAGAAGAACACATTTGGTTTATGGCAGTGCAGAGGTAGACGAAGTCTTTTACTACCTCAATATTTTAGGAACCAATTTCCACAGTCGGTCCGAGCTCAATGGACGCATTGTGCGGCGACACCATCAACTTGGTCTTCTCACTGTTTACCGCCAGACCCACTTTAGCAGATTCTCCTTCGACCTTTATAAAGGTATCAGTTACTTATTTTACTGAGCGTCCAATGATGTCTATATCATCAGCATAAGCAAGTAACATGTGGCTATTGGTGTAGATTGTGCCACTTCTTTTGACATTTGCATCTCGTATTACCTTTTCCAGCAGGATATTGAAGAGATCACACGAAAGGCTGTCTCTTTGTCTGAAACCTCTTTTGGTATCAAACTCTTCGGAGAGGTTCTTTCCTATTTTAACTGAGGACCTCGAGTCAGTTAGTCATTTTACAAAGCCGGATGAGCTTTGCGGGGATACCAAATTCAGACATGGCTTGGAATACCTTTGAACGCAGCGGGCTGTCGAAGGCTGCTTTATAATCGACAAAAAGGTGGTAGGTGTCGATCTGTATTTCTTGGGTCTTCCCCAGGTAAATATCTGATCAATGGTGGACTTGCCAGGTCTAAAGCCGCATTAGTATGGTCCAATTATCTCTTTGACCATTGGCTTTAGTCGTTCGCACAATATCCCTGACACGATCTTGTAGGCAATCGGGAGTAGACTTATGCCCCTATAGTTAGAGCATACAGTGTTATCTCCTTTCTTATGGACGGAGCACAGGTTCCAATAGTCGGGTACTCGTTCTTCCTGCCAGCTTGTGCTAACTAGCTGATGAATAGACCTTATCAGCGTGTCGCCTCCGGTTTTGAACAGCTCGGCTAGTAAGCCATCGGCCCCTGCTGCCTTATTATTCTTCAGCCGATTTATTGCTGTCTACCTCATCTTGGCTGGGCGGTATACATTCAATACCATCTTCTGGGATTGGGACTGTGGTATCTTCGTCGTCTTCGCTGCTATTGGATACCAACAGATTTGAAAATGTTCTTTCCATATCAAATTACCTTGCTGGTCTCTACAGGAGGATGTACCTGTACCAAAGCCATCAGTTTGATGCTTGACTCTTTGGTAGAATTTTCGGACTTCATTCTGGCTCCTATACATCTCGATTTTTTCACACTCCCGCTTTTCCATCTCTCTCTTTTTCCTGCGGAAAAGACGTTTCCCCTCTCTCCTTTTCTCCCTGTATCTCTCTCGTGTGCTACGCGTTGCTACGGATTGTAAAGTAGCCCTATATGCCGCATTTTTCTCTTCGGTGGCAGTACGACACTCCTGATCATACCATGGATTCCTTGGTGGAGGTCTCTGGTATCCAAGTATGGATTTTGCGGCTGTTTGCATGGAGTGGGCAATGCTTTGCAATTGCGCTGATATGTTATCGGGATGAGGAGTGCTTTGATTAAGCAATTGGGCTAGTTGAGTGGAATATGCTGTGACTATCTGTTGTGATTGCAGCTTACCAATGTCTAATTTTCGTGTTGTGTCTGTTCGTACTTTGTTTGCTACGTTTAACCGGGTGCGTACCTTTGCTGCAACAAGGTAGTGGTCCGAGTCTATGTTTGCTCCTCGGAACGAACGCACATCCAACACGCTCGATGAATGTCTTCCATCTTTCACAACTTGATCAATGTGATTTCTCGTTTTCTGAACTGGAGACAGCCAGGGGCCCTTATGAATATCGAGATGATTAAATCTGGTACTGCTAACTACCATGTGGTATTTATATAATTATCCGGAAGTGAGTTATCGTCCAAGAATCTACCCGTAAGTCGTTGATCGTAGTTCTAGAAAATAAGCCTAAAAATTCATGGTGGGCTTAAAAAAATCTGCATTGGGCTGATGGAAACCGGAACCCCAGGTTAACAACAAAACTTTTTCCAAAACCATCTGTAAGTATTTTGGGGAATACACCTAACTACACAAACTTGGTTGTGGCCCACTTTTAAAACTATTTTTTTTCTTATTTTAAATACAAAATAAAAGTTTTTAAAAAAATTCAATTCAAGATGTTTTATTGAAACTTGTTGGATTTTAGAAGGTAAGTAAATAAGAAAAATTATTGCAATTATACTTTGTATACTTAAAACAAAAATAATTTTCAAAATTAACAGAATTATTAGAAGAGAAAACTTAAATTTTCTTAACACGATATTTCTCCTGGTTCAGGTTCTAAATCCGATGATGAGGAAATATCTTCTACTAAATCTTTTAAATCGCTTAAAATAGGATTTGATTTTTGGGGTTGCCCATTGTCCTCCTCTTCA
>NW_027411977.1:22425466-22480466 GCF_047663935.1 Musca autumnalis
CAACTCCACTCCATTAAAAATTTTCGTCTCGTGAATTACCGAAAAAAGTGTCCGCAACTTAAGTTTTTATTTCTTTATTTTATAATACTATGTTTAAATTAAGAAATCCACTCGATTTCATTTGTCACTTCCTTTGTGTATACGTCAAATGAAAACTCATCTGAAATCGATTGGATTTGATTTGACGTTTGAGCAATGAAATTGACAGTTGAAATTGAATGAATTTCGTAAATGTAAACATAGTATGACAAAATCTCCGAAATGTATACACTCTTGTTTATCTTTTGAAGAAATGTGTAGGGATCAACCAACTGTTTGTTTCTGTAGGGATCTCTACACCAACTGCTTATAAAATGTATCGAACGGAGTGCATTTTTCATAACTCTCTGTTGGACTACATCGATAGATGTTGTGAAATCATAACTCCAATTGCACAACTTCCAAATTTGTTTTGCTGGGTAATAACCTGGATAATGACTACACGGACTCGAGGAATGCATGCAACAGCGCTACCAGTGTCCCATGATTAGACAGAGATTTGGTGGCCTGTAAGAAGCAACATACATTCAATATCAAAATATAAACCCATTCATCTTCGCTCCAAAAATTTACTTACCGGCTTTTTCATTGGCAGCCATAAGGTTAACGTTAGTTACCGTGTGCGTGTGGGTAATCGTTGCCGAGATCAGGGCGAATAGAAACCTTGAACACTGCTGGCTATTAAATGCTCTTAACACAGCTATAATTTGACATTTGGTGAAGCAAGCAAAGCAAGCGACGATTAATTCTGTTTTGGCCCATGGCACAATTAAATAACTGAACGCCGTTATAAACACAGGCAAAATAACAACGTCACAAATAAATCACACCAACTTTGTACTTTCACTATAACCAGGAAAACAACAGGAGCTCATCAAGTGCGTCAGACTTTTCTATTGTTGGGAGTAATCCGTGGATTCAATAAAAATTTTGAACTTTCCAATAAAAGCCAACAAACTGCAGTTGTGTCGCAGCAGCATTTGACATTTTCCCATTGACGTTGTTAACAATAAATTGCAAACATTCTACGTAAAATAAAATCAACTTTCACACATCGAAAAAATAAATCGCGATTAAAAAGCCCACATTCAGAAGAGGAATCGCATCAAGTGAATTTTGCATCAACAATTACGGAACTAAAAGGCCAACAGATATTCGAGAATACGGCTGCCGAGAAGAGAAATAGTCTTACAAGTCCGGGCGAGGAGGACAGTCATAAAATAGTAACATCGATATCGCAAACACCACCCCCCCTATCTCAGTTTTCAGTATCAACAGCATATCAACAATTGAAGCCAGCTATTAGTGGTAGTAGTGGCAAAAGGAAAGGCATGGAAACCAATCTAAATAAGGTGTTAAATCAAGGAGTACGTCATCAGCTAAATGGGTTGCTCTGCAAGTATACTAATGTAATGAAAGGTTTGTATACAATTGAAATAGAAACGCAATTGGCAATCATAATCATTCATATGTATATTATTTTAATATTATAGGTTGGCAGTACAGATGGTTTACGGTAGATCCACTAAGCGGTATACTAAGCTATTATTTATCGGATAGCACATCGGCTGGTGATGATGTCGCACCACCGGCCCATGTCCTAAATGGTTCTCCTCGTGGCCAAGTACATCTTGCCGGTGCGGTTGTATGTCCAAGTGATGAGGATTCACGTACATTTTCAATTGGATGTGCTTCGGGTGATACCATTAAATTGAGAGCAGCTGATGCCAGAGCTCGTCAAGAATGGGTAGATGGTCTGAGGGCTGTTGTGGAAAGTCACACCAAAGCCATGGATATTAGTAACTCAACACCATTGCCTCCGCGAGAACTATTGGCAGCTTCGGATGCCATGGCTTCAGCTCGTCAAGCTCTATACTTAACAGAACAATGGTAAGTCTATTTTTGCGATTGGGTCTATATTTTCCAAGATGTTACTTTGTTTCCTCAATGGATAAAAAACACATGGTGGTTATTGACCTCCTCCTCGCCATAACCCATAACTATTGTACTACAGTTTAACTTTTTCTGTTTATCAATTACAGTAATGCTTCCCTTGCTCGCGCTATTGAAAATATAGAATGTGAAACATTTTCGCCTACCGATCCAGATCTATTGTTAATGAAAGCAATATCCACCGCAAGTACCCAATGTCTACATCAGTGCCTGAGCTTGTTGCAGCGTCACCAAGAGATACATACACCGCATTCAGAGACAACTAGTGTTAATTAGCGTTATACAATAGTTGGTCCAGCAAATGAAGCAAACCAATTACGTTGTATAGCCAAACAAAGAGCCATTGAATGGTAGTTTACATCATCTTTGGCTTGGACTAATTTACATTGATGTATTGTGTTTATTGTTAAATTTATTCAATGTTTTTTAAACCATCCATAACCATATTCTCCTCTCCAGAAACAATGTGCACCCTATTTTTCCTATCCTTTTGCAAAACTAATAATAAGAAATTGTATAGCAGCAGTTTTCGCACACAAACCACGTAATCAACCCACTTCACCCATTTAACCATTCCGATTTGTCCAGATTTATACCAAAAAAAAGCAATACGCTTCAAGCGCGTAACAATTGACAAGTTTTTACAAACTTACTATGTAACAATTCAATTTTACGGCGATTGCAAACTAAAAATACGTTTAAATAAAAAAAGCCTTTAAAGTATTATTAATGTTATTTTGAATTATTTTTTTTCCAAGTTGAGGTTAAGATTTTAATTAATAAATTTATAATCTTGTTCCTTACAGTTCATATAGGACCACGCAAGTTATCTTCTGATAAGTTACTTTACATTGCATTTCATTTGACGTTTGAACAATGTAATTAACAGTTGAAATCGAGTGGATTTCGGAAATGTAAACATACTATAACAAAATATCTAGATTAATGGGTATTTTACACGATATGTTTTTTACATATGGGTTGTCACTTTTTATATACAAAATGTATATCCAAAATGACAACACATATGTAAAATAACATATCGTGTATAGTACCCATAAGCGACATTGTTAGCGTTGACATTTTAAATCGAGTGGACTTATAAATCTAAAGGGTCGATTATGGATAGCAACTCAGTTACGTTGCCAGATAAAAAATCATACAATTAAAATAACTGAAACGACAGAAATTTTTGTCAAATCCATTCAATATAAGTGCTTTGAACCTTCAGATTTTAATTTAATTTTGCTGTCGGCAACGCAACTGTTGAGTTGGGTTGCCATCCATAATCTAATGGTCGATTATGGATGGCAACCCAACTCAACAGTTGCGTTGCCGACAGCAAAATTAAATTAAAATCTGAAGGTTCAAAGCACGTATTATTATATTATTATAGTACTTTATATTTGCGAAATCCACTGGTTTTAATTTTGTTTTCTCAGTTCGTGCTTTTTTCCTTTGTTTTTCCTTCATTGTCAAACGAATGTCGAAAAAGTCAGTTTGACAAGTGGTAGAAGAGAAAGCCATATTGGTTCGCTCTCTCTTAAAAATTGCAACCAGATTCACTTTTTTGGATTAGTACGTGTTTAGACACACGGGAAAGTAAATTCAGTTTATAGGCAATAGGGGGTAGGAAAGAGTATTGAGGAGCTCTTTCCTCTCCGCTCTCTCCCAAAAGCTCAATTTACTTTCCCGAGAAATTTGTGTGTCTAAACACAGACTTTAGGAATGCTTTTGTAAAACATGCAAAATGCGTTTAAGATACAGTTTACACTAGCAATCAATGTCATATGACCTGAAATTTCCCATCGTTATACATTTGCTAATGCTACGTTTACATTTACGAAATCCACTCGATTTCAACTGTCAAATTCATTGCTTAAACGTCAAATGAAATCCAATTGATTTCAGATGAGTTTTCATTTGACGTATACGCAAAGGAATTGACAGTTGAAATCGAGTGGATTTCGTAAATGTAAACAAAGCATAAGTCCCGGTCCACACTAGCGTGAATTTCATTAAAAAATTTCATGAAAATAGGTGTTCTTAAATCGAATTCCCCACTACAGCAATTTGATGATTTTACTCTACCATGGAAGTCGATCTAGAGACGCATAATTTCGTGCAATTTTTTCAATGAAATCACTCTAGTGTGGACCGGGACTAATACAGTCGAAACCGCTTATAACGTCGTCGTTTATAACGTCATATCGGTTATAACGACCATATCCAAAAGTCCCAAATCTCTGGGGCCCTTTATAGCCCTATCGCTTATAACGACATATCGGTTATAGCGACGAATTCCGTCGGTCCCTTGACCGACGTTATAAGCGATTTCGACTGTATGTGCAATATTGGGTATTTTCCTTACGCCATTTACTTTTTGCGTCCACACCAAAAAAAAAAAAAAATGCAGTGAAACTACGTCGCAACCATGGCGGAATAAGAAGGTGTTACATCAAATCATGTCAAACGTCAAATTTGCTCACAATAATGCATTACTGTGAATGGCTTGTTTACATTTTGTATGTGATTTTATTCACAATAACGCATTTTGACAACTGGTATGAAGATCAGCTGTTTTTGGCGCTACACCTTCTTATTCCACCAAGGTCGCAACCATGGAACAATAATACAGGTATAACGGCAAAACAGCTGATTATCACATTAGTTGTCAAAATGCATTATTGTGAATAAAATAACATACAAAAGGTAAACTAGCAATTCACAGTAATGCGTTATTTTGACGTTTGGTGTGGTAAATGGACCGATTATTGTTATCGATGTAACACATGATGAAATTATAAGGTGGCGTAAAACGGCCAGCTGATTGGTTTTAATCTGTCAAATATTTTGTTATTACGAATAAATTGTATGAAAACGTAAAGAAACATTTTGACATATTGAAGAATTTTCGGCCAAAATATGGTCTCTTCCAAGATCTATTTAACAGGTCACGTAAGTAGCACAAATACAACTCTGTTTGGCCAAAAATTCTTCAATATGTCAAAATGTTTGTTTACGTTTTCATACAATTTATTCACAATAACAAAAAAATTTGACAGATTGAAACCAATCATCTGGTCATTTTACGCCACCTTATTATTTCATCATGGTCTGTTAATGGTAAAACCGGCAAAAGTAGCAAAAGTTGTGAACTGCTCTCATATGAATTGTGTGGGGTCAGAAGTAAAGGAACGCGTTTCGAGTAAAAAGTGCTAAAACTTGAAGATTCTTGCACGTAAAGGAACAGGGCTATAGAGTTGTTGTTGTGCTACTTACGTGACCTCATGGTTTAATAATAAAGGTTAGCTAAAGCTTCCTGTCAATTTAATTTTTTTTCTTTCGACTGTTCCTAAAACGTCAAAACAATATACACAATCTTTGTATATGTGTGTGATGTTTGAATAATATGCCAACAATTTTAAAAACTATCGAATTCAATGATTTTCAAAATTGTTTTTAGAGCATTTTTATGGAAGAAATCCTTCAGCTTATTATTGAAACAATCATTTTATCATATCCACAACTCGATTATGTGGAGAAACCTTGGCCCTTCATACATTTTTCGCGTTTTTATAAAATGCTCAAAATTGGTATTTTGTAAACAAACCCACTTGTTGCCTTTTTGTTTACTAATTTTGAAGTTTTATGAATTCAGGAAAAACTAGGGTTCTATAGATTTTTTTCATTTAAATCTACCTCTTTACTTATACCATGCGTGACCTGTTAAATAGATCTTGATGTAACGCCTTCTTATCCCGCCATGGTCTCATATGACATTTCGGGTCATATGACATTGATGGCTAGGTTAAATCTTTTGTAGATGCCTTTTTATGTATGTGACCACGGTGTAAAGAAGGAACAAAGCTTTGTACTTTAAATCTCCGCCGGCAAAAAATGTGCTTGACTTCGTTGTAAAGTTAACAGCTGATTATCAATTTCCCCATGTCCTTTTCTAAACAATGTCTTCTTCTTAGTCATTATGCTTTGCATTCATTCGTAAACAATTGATTTTTCTTTTGTCTTCCTCATTCGTTCGGAACGTTTTTAAAATCGATAGGTGTTAGCCTCGCCTGTGAAAAAAAAGACCGAAAGGTTGAAAGAATTTTATTGGAAATCAAAGCGACATGAGTAAACCAAATGGAACAAATTCCAAAGAACAACATGGTGTTAATCCTCTGGCATATGCTGATCCCAATAATTTGTATAATTTGGTCCTTAAAATGCCACCACCACCGCCTCCACCAACTTCTAGCATAAATACACCACCTCCACCGCCACCACCTGCTGAACCATATCCTGGTGAAATTGCATACGAACCACATACTGTTCCAGTTGTAGCCACTGAGTCCAGTGCCATAAATAAAACCTATGAAGAGAAGTATGATTATTCCAGCAGTTATGATACTTATCAGACACATGATACTACTTATTCCACAAAAAGTTGGCCCGCAACCTCCTATTCCCACCATTCCTATGAATATCCTGCTGAAACCAGTTATCATCGTGGACATAGTGATTATCTTCATTCTTCATACAAATATGGATCTTATGGTGACAATTATTATCCCTATGGAACAGCAACAGCACCGATTGTCCCCTCACACAGTAGCTCGGTTCCAAGCTATAGATATTCCTCTTCTTCTTCACGTCATCGTGGTGATTATTATTCTCGTAGTGCATCATATGGTGGAACAACAGAACGTCCTTCCAAGTCTTCTTCGACTTATGGCGAAGGCAGCAAATGTGAAAAACGGCCGCCCAGGGTACGTGAAGAACGCCCCAAAAAACCAGAAACCGAACGAGATCGTTTGCTTCGAATGTGGCGTTCCAATTATTGTGAAACTCCCGAAGATATACAACGAAAAATGGAAGAATTGGCAGAAATGGATGAAGATACTCGCGAGGTGTGGATACGCTCTTCACCAGCCGATCTGTACTATCGTCGCACAAATGTGGTACAAGAAGTAGAGGCCACAAAACGTTTAAATGTTTTGTGTGAGCTATTCGAAGAGGAGTTGTTAAAACGTTCCGAGCGTATAAGGGAAAAGTTACCACCCTATAATCCACCACCCAGACAGACACGTAGACGTGTTTGTAAACACAAATCGGAAGGTTGTTCCTCCTCCGATTCGGATTCATCAGATAATGAAGAATTTAAATTGGAACAGGATAATTGTATGGAGGAGTTGTCGCGTAAGGTTCAACATCCATATCGTATACATGCCGATTTGTGGCACAATGAGCCGGGTGAAATGAATGATGGTCCATTGTGTAGATGTTCGCAGAAATCTAGACGCGTTGGTATACGCCATGGTATCTATCCGGGAGAGAAGCGTTATCCCAAATGTGATCCAAACTCAAATAATGCCAATAAGTTACATCATTATCGCATTACCATTTCTCCACCTACCAACTTTTTGACCAAAACGCCGACCATCATTAAACATGATGAGCATGAGTTTTTGTTTGAAGGTTTCTCGTTGTTCTCCCATTTCCCACTGGGAGATTTGCCAACATGTAAGGTAATACGTTTCAATATTGAATATACCATTTTGTATGTTCCCGAAAAGATGCCGGAAAATTTCACCGTCAAGGAGTTGGATATATTTTGTGAGTATATACATAATTTTCCTCACTCCTTTGGGTTTATTTGATTTTTTTAATTCCAGTCAAATATCTATTCCATGAACTCTTGGAATTGGTGGACTTCTCTTTGCTACCTAAAACTGAGGATCCAGAAAACGAAAGCTGTCCGGCATTTCATTTTCTGCCACGTTTTGTACGTGATTTACCCGATAATGGCAAGGAGGTTTTGGCCATGTGTGAGGTATTGAAATATCTGCTGGACAATGCTGGTCCCTTGGTGGATGCCCCACTCTTAACTAATCTCACTCATACCCCACAAAGTGAATGGCAGGACTATGTGGATGATTTCAAGGGAATGCTGGCCACCAAGCCGGCTTATAAACCCAGTTCCATACGTGTTGACCAATTGGATCGTAATGTGGCCGATTTACCTGAATGTTATGATAAGGAAGACGGTGTCTGCCATCCAGCCATTGTACACTTCGGTATACGTCCACCCCAGCTAAGTTATGCTGGTAATCCAGAATATCAAAAGGCCTGGAGGGAATATGTGAAATTTCGTCATTTAATGGCCAACATGTCAAAGCCATCTTTTAAAGATAAACGTAAGTTGGAAGAGAAAGAAGCTCGACTGCAGGAAATGCGTACCCAAGGAAGAATGAAACGTAATGTCACAGTGGCTGTTAGCTCAAAGGGTTATCATCGCACCGGCATTATGTGTGACATTGTACAGCATGCTATGCTGGTGCCCGTGCTTAGTGGTCATTTGAGATTCCACAAATCTTTGGATTTCTTGGAGGAGAAAATTGAGTATAAATTTAAGAATCGATATCTACTACAGTTGGCTCTCACACATCCATCGTATAAGGAAAACTATGGCACCAATCCCGATCATGCCCGCAACTCCTTAACTAATTGCGGTATACGACAACCGGAATATGGTGATCGTAAAATACATTATATGAACACCAGGAAGAGGGGCATCAATACCTTGATAAATATTATGTCTCGCTTTGGCAAGGAATACGAAACAATGTCCAATATAACCCACAATGAACGTTTGGAGTTTTTGGGTGATGCTGTGGTGGAGTTTTTAAGTTCCATACATTTGTTCTTTATGTTTCCGGAGCTGGAGGAAGGTGGCTTGGCCACTTATCGTGCAGCCATTGTTCAAAATCAACATTTGGCTTTGTTGGCCAAGAAGTTGCATTTGGAGGAATATATGTTGTATGCCCATGGTTCAGATTTGTGTCATGAACTGGAGCTGAAACATGCAATGGCCAATTGTTTTGAAGCCCTCATGGGAGCTTTGCTACTGGATGGCGGTATATCTGTGGCCGATGAAGTCTTTATGAATGCCCTTTTCATGGAAGATGATCAGCTGAGAGAAATTTGGAAAAAATTACCCGAACACCCGTTGCAAGAGCAAGAACCCATGGGTGATCGGGATTGCATTGGATCATATCCCATGTTGCAGGAATTGTGTAAATTTGAAGATTCCATTGGCATACAATTCAAGCATATACGTCTGCTGGCCAGGGCATTTACGGATCGCTCCATTGGTTTTACCCATCTGACATTGGGCTCCAATCAACGTTTGGAATTCCTCGGTGATACAGTGTTGCAATTAATTTGCTCCGAATATTTATATCGCCATTTCCCTGAGCATCATGAAGGTCATTTATCTCTGCTAAGATCTTCTCTGGTCAACAATCGTACCCAGGCAGTGGTATGTGATGATTTGGGCATGACCAAATATGCAGTCTATTCCAATCCCAAGGCGGAATTGAAAACCAAAGATAGAGCCGATTTATTGGAAGCATTCCTTGGAGCCTTGTATGTCGACAAGGGCCTACTGTATTGTGAACAATTTTGCCATGTCTGCCTGTTCCCTAGGCTACAAATGTTCATTATGAATCAAGATTGGAATGACCCCAAATCAAAGCTGCAACAATGCTGTTTAACCTTACGTACCATGGATGGTGGTGAGCCGGATATACCCCTCTACAAAGTTATTGAATCTTCGGGACCCACAAATACCCGTGTCTATACTGTGGCTGTTTATTTCCGCAACAAACGTTTGGCCACAGCCACTGGTTCTTCCATACAACAGGCAGAGATGAATGCTGCCAAACAGGCGTTGGAGAATTCTAGAGATTTGTTTCCCCAGCTGGATCATCAAAAGCGTGTTATTGCCAAAAGTATTAAGAAACAAACGGGACGTGAAATTAATCCAGATTTGGAAAATAGCTCCAAAGATGAAAAGAAACCAAAACATAAGCCACACATTGCAGATGAATCACATTTGCCCAAACAATATCGAGAAAGGGAAGATATTTCAAGTGATGAACTACCAGAGGATGATGATGAGCAGGAGACCAAAGGGCCGCAGCAGAGAACAAATCGAAAACTTTCAGCAACAGGTAGGGTTGGTTTTTTTATATCAGGGCTTAGATGCAGATTGGGTGATCCCGATTAGGCTATGTCTACTTTCTGGGCTCTATTCAGATTGGATTATGCCTCTTTAAGGGCTTCACTGGAGTCATAAGGCAATTTTTAATATATGCACCATTTCGAGGAGCTAACACAGGTTTCCGGGGCTCCACTCAGATTTAGGAACTCCGCAGTGATCATTTTGCAATTTATCTCAACGATATACATAATTTCGGGGAGTTTAATAACACAGGTTTCAGGGCTCCACTTAGATTGGATTAAATCCTCCTTAGGGCTACACTCTGATTAGAATAAGTCCTCCATAAGTTTGGCTTGCTGATCACACCTACATTTCGGGGTATTTAAAACACAGTTTTTTCCCATCCTTTGTCAGATAAATGTGCCCACTCTTGGCAATCTCGTTGCCAGGAATGTCACAAGGTTTCAGGATTAAAGTGAAGACTTTAAACTGGTTCTATTCCCTAATGACTTTAAAAACATTTAAAATGTCACCTATTCTTCTTACAGGTTATTCCTCCACCAGCTTAATCGATTCGGATACCGATGACCAGATACCCATAAATACACCAAAGAAACGTGTAAAACTTTCCTCACCTCCTGAGACTGAGAATAAAAACGACAAATCTCAAAATTCCAAAGAATGTAAACAAAATTTGGACTTACCCTGTGAAGACATTAGCAGTGATGAAGATTTCCATCGATCCGTTGAAGAGGAGGACAATGGGCAACCCCAAAAATCAAATCCTATTTTAAGCGATTTAAAAGATTTAGTAGAAGATATTTCCTCATCATCGGATTTAGAACCTGAACCAGGAGAAATATCGTGTTAAGAAAATTTAAGTTTTCTCTTCTAATAATTCTGTTAATTTTGAAAATTATTTTTGTTTTAAGTATACAAAGTATAATTGCAATAATTTTTCTTATTTACTTACCTTCTAAAATCCAACAAGTTTCAATAAAACATCTTGAATTGAATTTTTTTAAAAACTTTTATTTTGTATTTAAAATAAGAAAAAAAATAGTTTTAAAAGTGGGCCACAACCAAGTTTGTGTAGTTAGGTGTATTCCCCAAAATACTTACAGATGGTTTTGGAAAAAGTTTTGTTGTTAACCTGGGGTTCCGGTTTCCATCAGCCCAATGCAGATTTTTTTAAGCCCACCATGAATTTTTAGGCTTATTTTCTAGAACTACGATCAACGACTTACGGGTAGATTCTTGGACGATAACTCACTTCCGGATAATTATATAAATACCACATGGTAGTTAGCAGTACCAGATTTAATCATCTCGATATTCATAAGGGCCCCTGGCTGTCTCCAGTTCAGAAAACGAGAAATCACATTGATCAAGTTGTGAAAGATGGAAGACATTCATCGAGCGTGTTGGATGTGCGTTCGTTCCGAGGAGCAAACATAGACTCGGACCACTACCTTGTTGCAGCAAAGGTACGCACCCGGTTAAACGTAGCAAACAAAGTACGAACAGACACAACACGAAAATTAGACATTGGTAAGCTGCAATCACAACAGATAGTCACAGCATATTCCACTCAACTAGCCCAATTGCTTAATCAAAGCACTCCTCATCCCGATAACATATCAGCGCAATTGCAAAGCATTGCCCACTCCATGCAAACAGCCGCAAAATCCATACTTGGATACCAGAGACCTCCACCAAGGAATCCATGGTATGATCAGGAGTGTCGTACTGCCACCGAAGAGAAAAATGCGGCATATAGGGCTACTTTACAATCCGTAGCAACGCGTAGCACACGAGAGAGATACAGGGAGAAAAGGAGAGAGGGGAAACGTCTTTTCCGCAGGAAAAAGAGAGAGATGGAAAAGCGGGAGTGTGAAAAAATCGAGATGTATAGGAGCCAGAATGAAGTCCGAAAATTCTACCAAAGAGTCAAGCATCAAACTGATGGCTTTGGTACAGGTACATCCTCCTGTAGAGACCAGCAAGGTAATTTGATATGGAAAGAACATTTTCAAATCTGTTGGTATCCAATAGCAGCGAAGACGACGAAGATACCACAGTCCCAATCCCAGAAGATGGTATTGAATGTATACCGCCCAGCCAAGATGAGGTAGACAGCAATAAATCGGCTGAAGAATAATAAGGCAGCAGGGGCCGATGGCTTACTAGCCGAGCTGTTCAAAACCGGAGGCGACACGCTGATAAGGTCTATTCATCAGCTAGTTAGCACAAGCTGGCAGGAAGAACGAGTACCCGACTATTGGAACCTGTGCTCCGTCCATAAGAAAGGAGATAACACTGTATGCTCTAACTATAGGGGCATAAGTCTACTCCCGATTGCCTACAAGATCGTGTCAGGGATATTGTGCGAACGACTAAAGCCAATGGTCAAAGAGATAATTGGACCATACTAATGCGGCTTTAGACCTGGCAAGTCCACCATTGATCAGATATTTACCTGGGGAAGACCCAAGAAATACAGATCGACACCTACCACCTTTTTGTCGATTATAAAGCAGCCTTCGACAGCCCGCTGCGTTCAAAGGTATTCCAAGCCATGTCTGAATTTGGTATCCCCGCAAAGCTCATCCGGCTTTGTAAAATGACTAACTGACTCGAGGTCCTCAGTTAAAATAGGAAAGAACCTCTCCGAAGAGTTTGATACCAAAAGAGGTTTCAGACAAAGAGACAGCCTTTCGTGTGATCTCTTCAATATCCTGCTGGAAAAGGTAATACGAGATGCAAATGTCAAAAGAAGTGGCACAATCTACACCAATAGCCACATGTTACTTGCTTATGCTGATGATATAGACATCATTGGACGCTCAGTAAAATAAGTAACTGATACCTTTATAAAGGTCGAAGGAGAATCTGCTAAAGTGGGTCTGGCGGTAAACAGTGAGAAGACCAAGTTGATGGTGTCGCCGCACAATGCGTCCATTGAGCTCGGACCGACTGTGGAAATTGGTTCCTAAAATATTGAGGTAGTAAAAGACTTCGTCTACCTCTGCACTGCCATAAACCAAATGTGTTCTTCTTTGACACGGCGGTGCCGATGATTTTCGGCAATTTACACACACACGACCCGAATGCACAGAAAGAGCGTACAAAAGAGAACAAATGTTTTGATTTGTTATTGTTTTATAGCTTGCGTGAATACAAACTTACTAACACACTGTTATAAGTTGCCAATATTTTGAATTTTCTCCGTTCTCTTTTTGGTCATGTCTGCCATAAACACTACAAACACCATCTGTTGTGAAATAAGAAGAAGCATTGTATTGGCCAGCAGATGCTACTATGGTTTAAATAAGCAATTTAAAAACAAAGCCACATCTCGTCAAACAAAAATAACGCTCTACAAAACACTGATACTACCCGTGCTGATGTATGGCTCCGAAGCCTGGGTACTTGCGCAAGCAGACATGGCAGTGCTTGGTGTGTTTGAGAGAAAAATTCTTCGAAAGATCTACGGACCAATCTGCGTTGACGGTGAATATCGACGTCGCATGAACCACGAGCTGTATCTGCTATACAACGACATCAATATAGTTAAACGTATCGAGATACAGCGATTGCGTTGGTTATGCCATATCATAAGAATGAGCGATGATGAACCCGCTAAAAAGACGTATGAATACATGCCACATGGCGGTGCACGCAGAATTGGCAGGCCAAGGAATAGATGGCGCAAACAAGTGGATGATGAGATGAAAAGGCGTGGTATTGCACAGTGCAAAGCAACAAATAGAGAGGAATGGAGATCTCTTCTTAGTTCGGCCTGTAGAACAAATGTTCTGTAATGGGCCAGCTAAGTAAGTAAGTATAATAGACCAACCACCGCACATCACTGCAGAATAGACCAGTTACCACACACAACAACTTGATTATAAACTTACATCCATCATCACAGCATCACCTACACACTCAACTTCAAAAACAAATCGGCAATAGTCCAGCATCTATCATCATCACACTTAGCCTAACCACAACACACAGTTTCTTTAAGAATGATCACAATGGACCTCAAGGTCTCCGAGTGAAGTAGCTGCCAACAATGGTAGCTGCGCATCCTAAAACCAAACCAAAAACCGGGGTGCAATGTACTTATAGGATTTTGGGATTATTCTCATTGATGCAAGCCAACTTTGTGATGGTGGGTGAATGGCGTTTTGGCTTATCGGCCTCTCAGTATCTTGTGAAACATTTAGCTACGCCTTCTCATCTTATCCTGGCGTATTATCCCAGTATCCATCTGGGTTACTAAAGCCAATGGTTGCGCTCCTTATGCTCATGGCTTTGTTCGTCAAGAGTCATGACGTCCCAACCCTGAGAAACCATGTTTAGTGCGTTTTCTTGATCTCTATCCCATCCGCCAACGATTTCTGGGGAATTAAATTTGTGTTTCGGTGTTTGCAGTTGTGTTGTAAACATATGCTTCGTTGCCGTACTTTTTTAATAGTGAAGGTAATGGATAGAACCAGCGTCTGTATCAACCGAGAGTCGAACATTAGCTGAAGATCCTTGTTTATGTCCGAATTCAACTTTGCTTTGAGGTACCATTCTATGGAAAATCAAAATTCGATCAAGACCGTAAAGTACCTTATTCTGTAGGTTAAGTCCAAGTCGCTTATTATGAACGTAAAGTCCCCGTTTCAGCTTAAAAGATAGAGGCCGACTTCCGTATCGTCAGATGCTTTGTAGTTTTTAAACTTCGTCGAAATATTTCAGTTGCACACTCATGCATTGTTCCTCGAAAACCCATCTAAATGCATCAGAAATAAAAATGGTACGTGTTTTGCTTTTTACCTGCGTTGAAATGAGCAATTGTGACTTTTTGAAGTACATAGCTATGCATTTGTTAAGTATTGCGGCGTTATGAAACACACTTCTTCAGACATTTGCAGTCATTTGCAAAGCATCTGACGATACGGAAGTCAGCCAGAGTGAGAGAACTCACCCGGAATTTACGTTCAGAATAAGGCTAAATAAATATGTGTGGTCTAAGATCGAAAACTCAATGATTTGATGTCGAATAGGATTAGCAACAATTATATATTAATTAAAATATCTCGAAATACTTACTTTATATACAACAAATCACCTACTAATAAATAAAACAAATTAATTTAAAAGAATAAATTGCATTTAGAAAATGAATAAATAAAATTGATTATTTTTATGTGGGGATAAATAAATTTTGTTAAGTAATTGTAAGTAATACTTAATAAAGGACGAAAGTTTTTCAGAGAGTATATTTTTAAGGGGGTTTAATTCGTTAATTTAGTTATTGTTATTGTTTTTCTTTGTTCTTTTGGATAAAGTGTTTTTCTTCATTCATTTAAAGTTGATCAAAAGTCTAGTCGTACATAATAATGGAGTGAGAGAGAGAGAGAAAACGAATCAATTGTCGCTACATCTTTGTTTATGACAGATGTCCGTATATAATAGTTGTTGTATATTGTATATGAGAATGTTGATTAACTATATATATTGCAGTATATGTATTCATATATATAGAAATATAGGTCCAAAATATCCGATTCAGTTCAAAGTCCTTCCTTCCGTTCGGTTTATATATTATCTGTTTTCCAGTTCGGTTGATGTCAGTTCAATTTGTTTTCTTTTTGATTCTCTATTTCTACATATCATTTATTTATGTTCAGTAGTATGTGAGTCGTCTCTGTTCAAAAGTCCATACTCTTCCGTTCTTTTTTTTCTGTTCAGTTGTCAGTTGTGATTGTGGTCTGTGAAAAATAGAAAATAAAAATATCTTGTATGATGTTTGGTTGGAGATATAAAATAGAGAGAAAAAAACCAAATGTTTTGTTTGTTTCGTGTTTTTTTTTTAATTGTAATTTTTGTTGTCTCTGTAAAAGTGAGAATAATATATAGGACAATATTGTATTTTTGGGTGATCCACTGTAAAAACAACACTTTTACTTACCTTTGATATATTGTACAAACTTAAATCATTTATAAATCGACGTTTGCCGATTCAAATAATATGTACCGTTAACTTTATATTGGACCAACTTACATGCATTCAGTGACTTTTGGGGGTATACCCCTCGGTCTCATATTCTTAAACAAACTTACGTTTTTTTAAGTTCGGTTATTTTAACGTGTCGGGTTTTAACAATGGGCGTACTGTTGGAAACGACAATTTGACATATAACACATAGACCTGCCAATAACTAAATTGCCCCACGTTGGGCGGCAGAACACCTTTTCAATTATTTCGGAAAATAAGTTTGCAAATTACTATACGGATGCCAAACATTTGTCAAATTCTGTCCAAATATAAAAAAATAACTAAATTGCCCCACGTTGGGCGCCATATCACCTTTTCGATTATTTCGGAATATAAGTTTGCAAATTACTATACAGATGTCAAATCTTTGTCGAATTCTGCCCAAATAAAAAAATGAAGTATGCCGGAAATGGGTATTCAAAAATGAATAGTATTAAGCGTCTTGTACAGATCGACGCTGGCACATTGCTGCAATCTGGCGGTTATTGTTGATTATAGAGTTGTAATAGTGCTGTTAGCTTACCTGCGCTAAGGTTTGCGGCACCCCTCCTAAGGTGTTTAGATTTGTTAGATTGCCAAAATTTGAGCACAATCGGAATATGTTAACCGTGCCACTGGGGCCTCAAAGTTTCCACAGTAATTTGTATGGGACAAAATGCGAATTTTTACGAAATTGACCTAAAGGTCAATCTTCACTACCATTTAAAATAATCTCATTTTGAGACAATAAAGTCATACTGAAGTATTTCATACGAGTATTATTCAAAACAGGACATCGTCCCATGAAATGGGAAATTGTTTCCGCTTCAGCCAGGTTGCACAACGAGCACTTTTGCGGCGTTCTGTATTTCTTAAACTTTAGCCAGAAAAGGTCACCTCTAGCTTTCATTATCATAGAAATTTGGTCATGATAATATTTTTCATTACAGTACATGGCTCCGATATTGGGATCAAGGTATCTATATATACGATTCTCACTCACTTTGGCTTGAGTTTTGAAGAAAAGTGTTATAGGCTTTTGATCTGATTTCCATAAGAAGTCTGTGACCTGATTCCATCCAGTATGTTTTGTTCCTCAATATATTGCTATAATCAATGTTAAATATTGATAGTTGGTCTGAATGATCTTTGAACCAAGCCAGATTTTTGTTGACAACTTTTTGGGCAAGTATATAAGGTAGCCCGGTATTACTTAAATCGAATAGAACTATTGCCAAGTATTGGATATGAAAGGAGTGTCTGTATATATACCCCGGTTACCTAGGCGATAACATAGTTTGGAGTGGAGTCTGGAAGGTGTAGAATTTTCTTTATAAATAACCGATACAGTTTCTCAACGTAGTTGTAATATGAGTTACCCCATATCTGCGCACCATAGCTATGAATCGATCTACAGACAGCCAGGAACATTTTCCATTTCGCTGTTAATGATATTGATGGTTTTGCTATAAACTGTTTCCATGTAAAATTTAGGGATATTTTTGTGAGATGTTTCGAAAAGGAAAATTTAGGTGTTAAAATCATACCGAGGTATTTGTATTCATTTATGGTTCTTAATGCTTCTCCTTTATAACTCCATTTGTCACTTAAGGAAAATTTTGGCACCTTTCCTAAACACCATTACCTCGGATTTAGAAAGATTTATTTTCATTCCCCATCTATCGCAGTAAGTTTCCAAATTGGTTATCATGCTTTGCAAGGTTTCTGCCAGTATAACTATTTCGTCCGCATACATTAGAAGGCGAATGTTGATTTCATCCACATAAAGACAACCTTGTAGATGATCGTGCATATCGTTTAAATACAGTGCAAATAAAATTGGGGACAACAGGCAATCTTGCTTAACTCCAACTACTGTATCAAACTATTCTGACAAGTGGGTACCAGACCAAACTGCTGACTTCGTATTTTCATATATCTTTTCCACAAAATGTATAATTTTTGACGTTAATCCTGCCTCTTGTAACTTATAAATTAGGAGATCTCTTGGAACCGCTTTGAAATCGACGAAGATGATGAGATTGAAGATGTTGTCAACAGTGGAGTAATTTTTCCGAAAACCTGCCTGGAATTAGTGTTGGGCAATCTCGTTCATTGAGCGGATCGATCTTTTTCATTCCGTTCACCAAAAAGATCCGGGTCGCTCACTTCGTTCGTTGGCTCTTTTTCATTAATAAAACATTTTAGTCCATCATTTTCTTTTGAATATCGTTCATGGTTCCTCTTCTCTACATTGATTGTTTTGTGTGTGTCAGTTTGTGATGCTTGCGTTAACGCAGCTTGTGTCAGTTTGTTTGTGTGCAAAAAATGGTGGTTGTTTTCTGTACGTGGTGGTGGTGATTTCAACGAAAGAAGCAAAAAGAACCAGAGAAGCTAAAATAACGAGGTAGACGAATGATCTACTGAACGACATGAGCTACTGAAAGATATGACCTATTGAACGATATCAGCTAACAGAATCATTGATTGTGTTGTGTGTGATAATTTATGATGCTTGCGCTAATGCAGCTTGTGTTAGTAGATTTTTAGAGTTGCGTAGTTCCGGAACGAACTAGTTCCAAGGAGCTATTCCGGACAAAGAACTATTGGAACTATATCCGGCTCTTTCATATATATAGTTCCTTTAGTTCATATAGTTCCAGCCTTGCATATAATTCCTTTCATTTGTATAACTCATTTTCTTTAATTAATTCCGCACTCACTTCGTCCTTTCACGTTCGGTTCCTTCATCGTTCAGATGCTGCCTCGTTACATCATCCACCAAAAGATGAAAACAAAAAGAAAGATTTGTTAAACTACTTTACTCTCGGAACTATTTGGAACGAAAGGAATAAAAAGAACGACAAACGAGAAAGATTCATTGAACTATATCGGTCTCGGAACTATTTGGAAAGAAGGAAATAGAAATAACAATGAAAGAGTAAGATTAATTGAACTATGTCGCTCTCGGAACTATTTGGAACTATATTAAGGAACTAGAAAGATCGATCCGCTCCAGGAACTAGATTGCCAAACTCTATAGATTTTGTGTGCAAAACTAATTATGGTGGTTCTGCTGGTAATTTTGGCCATCAGGGATCTAAATAAACGACATAAACGAATGTGCTGGATACGGATCCGTTCGTTCTTTTCACGGAA
Source organism: Musca autumnalis (assembly GCF_047663935.1). NCBI lineage: Eukaryota > Metazoa > Arthropoda > Insecta > Diptera > Muscidae > Musca > Musca autumnalis. The sequence goes on from NW_027411977.1 coordinate 22,444,657, forward strand.
TCGTTCCTTGGAACCCGTTTGTTCATAAATGACACAACACTACCTTTTATTCATTTAATATTTGATACTGATTCACCCATTCCGTAATTCTAACATTTATCATTCCAATCACCAGTTTTCCTTCATAATTCATAAATGTTATTCCACGATAATTGTTAACATCATTCAGGTTTCCTTTTTTGTGGATAGGGAAAATTATCCCTTTTCGAAAAGTTTCATAATCGTCAAATTCATTTAGGATCCTTGTATACGCTTTGCATAGAGTTAATAACAGATCTTCCGTGTCGTACATGAAAAACTCGTATGGGACTATATCATCCCCTGGCGCTTTATTTGTTTTGACCTTTTTCAATTGGTCTTTTATTTCATCAAGAGTGAATTCTCTGTCCAGAATTGGATTAGTAATGTAATTAGGAGCGTAAAGGATCTGTGCAGTATTACTTATCGGATATAGAAGACCTTTAAGGTAAGTCATGAGACTTTCTACAGGTATGTCACTGCTAATATCTTGTTCTACATGCTTGATTGCTTTCGCTAGTGCCCACCAAGATTTGCTATCAGTGATAGAGTCAAATTGTTGCTCCATGTTTTTGTAGCAAGAAACCTTCTTTGATTTGCATAATTGGTCATAGAATTTCTTCTGCTCTACGTAAGCGTTTCTATCATACTGATTTTCCGATTTTCTTAGTTTTTTTGAGCATACCCATTGTCTTTTTTCTATGTTTTAAGCACTCGTAGTCGAACCATTTGTTCTTAAAACAATTCGTATCGGATTTTGTATCTTTCGGATACGACTGAATTATCGTTGTAATTAAATCGATAAGCTGGAACCCGGATGGTAAAACTGAAAGGTTTGATGTTTGGTATAGCTCTTTGTTTGTCTCTTTCCATTTTAGTTTTGGCGGAAGTTTGAAATTCCTGCAAAGTTAAGACTAATGGGAAATGATCCGACCAGATTTGATCTTCAACTCGAAGAGATTTTACATAGCTTAGCATTTCCAGCGATACCGAACATAGGTCTATCAGTGAGCTACCGTTTTTATTTGTAAATGTGAATCTACCTTCTTCATCTCCTTGTGTTCTTCCATTTAAAACAATCAGACCACTATTATCACAAAACTCCAAAAATTTCCTACCATTTGCATTTATGTTTTTGTCTTATGAATTTCTTGTGGAATAGCAGTTGTATGGGAGTTGTTGTGGCAATTCTTGTTCCTCTCCTATCCGGATATTGTGATCACCCATAATGATTTTCATATTTCCATTGTTCTCTGCACCCCGTTTCACTTTTTGAAATCTTCTTCCCAATTAGTTCCTCTCAGATACACCGGTAATATCTCAAAAAGACAGCTGTTAAACTCACACTGAAGTATGTCTTGGCTCCTCGGTTGGTGAGTGTGTGTTTAAACCCATTTCTTTCTGGATCATTTCGCACTCCATATACCTCTCCCCCAATACCTCTCCCTCTAGTACTGTTCCTAATGGCAGACCTCCAATATGTTTTGAAATTTTTAAATTTGTTTTTGTAATTTTTTTTTTACTTTCTTCAACATGTGTTTCCGAAAGAATAAATATATCAAACTGCTGTAGGTACTCAAAGAAGCGGTGGTGAAGATTTTTACTGTGTAAACTGTGAACATTGTATGATATAATATTATAATATGTTTTCCCGCATAAAAAAACCGATTTTTTCCCTTTGACTTAAAATCAGTCTACCATTAAACACATGGACAACAGATATGTGAATAACACGGAAAGTGCAGATCGGTTTGGTAGACAGTTCCGACCACTAACTACTCCTCCTCAACAGTTCCGACCACTAACTACTCCTCATCAACTACTCCTTTCAACTGTCCCAAGCAAAACCTAATCATTTATCCCCATAAAATTTGTGGCCACAGTCGCATTCCTAGACATGGAGATTGAACCAGGTACTATTTAAATAGAAAAACGAACAGAGTGCTATTCCACATGGATGCAACAATAACAAGAAAACTGAGAAGTTTGATTTCTCCTTTATAATATAATATAATTGTTCCACAAATATCCCAGACGGGACAAGGGAGACTTCTCTCATATCAATGAGTGCACCCCGATTCATATTAACTCAATGATATGGGACCTACTGTTTATCGCCGAGTCCGAAAGGTGTATCCTAAAGCTACCACTTTTAGAAAAGCTTTACATGACTGAAATACTCAGGAAATGTCGCCAACATTACTGAGGGGTATTTTGCCAACGTTGAATATTTGATGTTGGTTGGCCGGGGAAGCGAATTGCAACACGGTGGCATTGCTAACATGTAATTAAAGACTTCCGAACCTAACCTACAAACTGTGACTGTAAAAAGTTTGCTATCCTGGACTTAAAGAGAGTTCTTCAAACTCGTTTGTTTTAGTGACGGAAACAAGCAAAACTGGTTAGTTAAGAAGAACATGAACTTAACTTCTTGCTAGGGTAGTTTAAGGCCAACAGCATTATGCAATTGTACTAATTCCCAATGAGTATGTATTACCGACTTAACCCTAAAGATTACTCTGGCTGCCGCGAAGTTTAACACTGGACACTGGTATTAAGATGAACTATTCTTCACACAGCGCCCAAGATGTAGACATACACAGTTAACGGACAAACACGCAATACGAAACAAACATCCAATGCAATTCCAGTGCATATTGGTCAAATTTCCTTTTGGGGATTACACAAAATACTTGTACATAAATTTGTAGAACACTCTACTCTCAATTGCTAATATGTACTTACATTTAATTGCGTCGCATACGTTTGCGATTACCATCACCATCATCATTATTGTGATCACGTTCCTCAGCTTCCAATACCTTTGCGATGTTGAAGAAAGAAAAAAATAAAATTGTGAATGTTTAAAATGGAATGCATAAACAGCTGCATAGTTTAATGGCTTCACTTGGATCGTAGAATGTATGAAATGTCAAATAAACTAAAATAGAGCCGTATAAACGTAACCAATGTATTTTGATAAAATTTAAAAAATATCCAAGTGATGCTTTAAACTGAATTCGATAAATTTTCAATTACCTTAATACGGGTACCACAAATCTCAGCACCGTGCAACGTTTGCATTGCATTTAATGCTGAATTTTTATTAGCATATTTGACATAACCACAATTTTTATTGGGCAAAAGATAAACATCCATTAATCCTCTCCAGCATGAAAAGACATTTTTCAAAATTGAAATTGGAATATTCTGTAAAGAAGATTTAAACATTAGAAAGTATAAACAAATTGAATGATATATAAATTAATTGATTTTACCGATGCCAAAACAATAAACAAACGCTGGGCACATTGTGCATCTGAGGGTGCCAATGGTTCAGGCGGTGGTAGAGGAACACTGCAAATTGCATCCATTTTTGAACGTTCTGAAAAAGATTAGGTAGGGGAAATTTTAAAATACATATGTGGTTACGTGCCACTGTATAAAGCTATATAAATAAAACTCTCCAACAACTTTAATAAGCATACCAAGCCCACAAATCGCTTCTATGAAGAAGCCTAACATTTTTTTGACATAAATACGATTTAAATTAATAAAACTTACTATCAATAAATGAAGTATCAATACGAGCAGAGCTCATTCCAGAAACCTTCGCTATAATACGTTCACCAGCTGGATATTCCAAACCATGTAGCTTATCTCTGCAAAACGTGCAAAAATTACATTTTAATTAAAACATTCAAAAGTCCAATAAATACAAAAATTACCTTGCATATATGGCTGCTTCTGGACTGTCATAGACCACGAGAGCTTCATTAGTACGTGGACCACCTAAAAAATTTAAAAAGAAATTAATATTGGCTGGACATACATTTAGTTTATATTGTAATGCAAAGGCTAATGATAGGGATTACTAATTAGATTTTATCAAAGGGTAAGACTTGCTGCGGACCTCATAAGCAGGGATGCCAACTGTTCCGAGGTAAAAACCGCTACAGCCACATACGCACCGTAGGTCTGTAGCGGTTTTTACTTTAAAACAGTTGACATTCCTGCTTAAACAGTGGTTTTTGTACGTCAAAAATCACAACAAGTTGCGGGAAAACCACTAACTTGGCACCCCTGCTCATAAGTTTTACTGCCACACCTACATTGGCCCATTTTTAAAACTATGGTGGTTATTCGAAGATAAAGGTTGAGAAAACAGTCTCTCCTTTAAGTTGAAACCGGGGAAAGACTGATTATAAAACATTGTGACCAGGACGGTAACCGTTGTACTTATGGTGAATATACCAGAGCGATTTGCGTTCGGGCATTAAACGAGACTTAAGCCACAAAAATATCTTTAAAGCTACATAGCACCCCAAAATACTAAAAGTGATGAATAATTAATCAATACTTACATTCTCTTAAAATTTTACAATTATTTAGTCCTGGAATAATATTAAACAAATTCCACAATTGATCTTGATTAACACAATTGCTGATGATAACTTCCAGACATGTAGGATTTGGTACTGGTATATTTTGGAGGCGCAAGAATTGGGCCATTTCCTTATTGCTTGAAAGATTGCTGCCTCCCCAATTATTGAAATTGCCACCACCACCCGTTGGCATATTATTGAAACCACCGCCTCCAAAGCCCATGTTATCATTCATCATATTGGCAGGACCACGTCCACCACCACCACCACCTCGTCCTCCGCCATCATCTCTAGCTGATAGAGATCTTCCCGAATCCTTGGGTTCAGCAAATATGGGTTTGTACTTGGCTGGACAGTTTTCGAGGGCAATTGCAGCATCATAAAATTTACCATAACGTATATATGCAAATCCTTTGGGATTCCCAGATGCTTTGTCACGTAGTAATGTGACATTTTCAACTTTACCCCATTGACTGAATTCATCGCGTAATTCATCCTCAGTAGACGTTTTGGGACAAACAATAAAAAGGCGTACATATTTTTCATGTTCATTGTCCGACTTGCTGGAACCTTGATGACGACTATAGGAAAGGAGTGAAAATTAATATTACGCTGAAAATAAACACACAACCGTGAACTTACTTTGCAGCCACCAACACCTTCAATGTTCTATCCAAGGTACCAATAGTCTTGCCATTCATTTCTTCCTGGGCCCGAGCAGCTTGTGAAGTTTTTGCATATTTAATATAAGTTATGCCTTTATTTTCTCCACTATGTTTATCTTTTACAACCCATATATCTTCGATGTCACCAAACTGACTGAATGCTTCACGGAAATCTTCTTCCGTATGGGCTTTATTGCAAATTATGAAAAGTCGTGACATGGGAGGGTCATCGCCCTGATCACGACCACCACCACGTCCTCCATCACGAGATTGTGAACGATTTTCGTACATGTTTTAGTAAAAATATAGGTCTTTTTATGATCAAAATCCTTCCAACAAATCTAAATATATAAAGTAGAAAAATGTTTGTACGTTTATTTGTTTGAAGATTATGGACTCAAACACCGCTAACCGGTTTCCTTCCTGAAAATTTCAGAGTATATCACTACATGGCCCATATATCCCATATATACAGTGGGCATCAAAATAAAGTTTCCACCTCTCAACATTTTTTTTTATTGCATTATTACACCAATATCTTCTTCCACCTTTTAAGACTCTATAGAGGAGGCTAATACCAAATACGAAAATTGGCCTACATTTATCAAAATATATTTTACCTTATTCGGGGAACCGGGTTCAATTAGTTTAATATAATAATGACTACCAAATACGAAAAAACAAAACTTTTTTCAACACAATTAATAATGCCTGCCAACAAAGTCTGCCAAGCCAAGCTAATTTATTTATTTATCACGATATATCGATTAATCAACATTTTCTAAAAATCGAAATCGATTTTGGATTGTTGCCACTCACAGATATATGGTAACACATGAAGAGGCCGATGTTACATGATCAGCAAAAGGTCTGTCTGGTTAGAGGTAGTTTACACTATCAATGTCATAAGACACGAAATAAAAATATTCCATATCTTCCCACAGAGGCAATGTGGAGACGTAGTTTTTTTACATTTTTGCACAGAGTAAATGGCGCAAAGAAAATCTACAATATTTCACATATTAGCGAATATATAACGATGGGAAATTTCATGTCATTTGACATTTACATATAGTGTAAACTACACCTTAATTTACCAGCAAGAATTGTCAAGCAAGGACTTTCTCGGAGAGTAATGTTCCTTTTACATTAGCACGAAAAACAGGTTTTAGGGCTGTTTCGCCATTTATTTGCTAAAACAGGCAACATTTTGCAAAATTTTGCAACTTTGTTCTCCAAAACACAAAACAAATGGGCTTGATATTTCCGCAAAAAATTATTTACAATTTGCACAAACATTAATTACCGTATAATTAAAAACTGCTGATTGATTGTTTTCAGGAAGAAGAAAAGTTGCAAGTGATTGCTAGAAGAAATTTGTCCACCAAGAATTCGCAAAGTCTCAGTAAAGCTGAAACCACATACAACGTTTGGGTAAAGTTTTGTGTCGTTTTGGCCGTTTTTACACTGTTGGGCATGATGCCGAAAAATTCAAATTCATTTGAAATATATGCCGACAAACAGATAAACGCTGGACTTTGGTGTCGTCGTCGCCCTGTTGTTGTTGTTTTTTTCTCGACGCCCAACGCAAAACTTTAATCAAACGTTGTATCTGTTTTCAGCTTAAAAAAGAATTGTCAAAATGTCTCTCTCGATTCGCTCTCGTTTGTTGGACTTTTGTGTTAACAGACGACTTTCAGCAACAATTGGTACAAATTTTAGGGTAACCAGACAAACCTAAAGTGTATCTGTCATAGTCCCGGTCCACACTAGCGTGAATTTCATTAAAAAAATTCATGAAATTAGGCGTTTCTAGATCGAGTTCCATAGTAGGGTAAAATCATGAAATTGCTGTAGTGGGGAATTCGACCTAAGAACGCGTAATCTCATGAAATTTTTTAATGAAATTCTCGCTAGTGTGGACTGGGACATACCTATTATTCCACGCGCCATATAAACCTAAAGCTAAAAACAGATACAACGTTTGATTAAAGTTTTGCGTTGGTCGTCGAGAAAAAAACAACAACAACAGGGCGACGACGATACCAAAGTCCAGCGTTTATCTGTTTGTCGGCATATATTTCAAATGAATTTGAATTTTTCGGCATCATGCCCAACAGTGTAAAAACGGCCAAAACGACACTAAACTTTACTCAAACCATGGTAGAATAAAGTAAAGGTAGGCCACAGCTAACAGCTGATTACAATTTTTTTCTTTTTATGGCCTAATCTGTCAAAAGCGGGGTTGACATTTTGTACTGTTTTTGACATTATGCAATCATAAAGGTAGATGCATCGCTGAATTGTTCCGACAAAAAACTTCTGCTGTAACACTATATCTTAAAATTGAAAACAAGGACAAAAAATGTGTATTCGCGTGCCATAATAAAATTGTTGATTTTTTTAGCAAAACTTACGAATGAACAATTTATCAAATATTGATATTAATTTAAATTTGTTCCAAAAGTACGGGAATGTAAAAACTACAATTTTTGTAAAAATTCTGCTGACATTTATCTGCAAATCGGATACCAGCAATCACGATGTCAGATTAGCCAAACTTGTCAAGTAGAAAATAAGTGAATGACATTTTTTCACTGTCATAAGTTTGGGAAGAACTTTTGCTATTTTTGGAACACTTTTCCAAAAAGAATATTCTGGAGACTAGCTAAAGAAATGTTTTTACACTATATGGCACTTTTAACATATAAAAAGTGAAGCTCTAAGTTCCATATGTTTTTAATGCGGTATAGCTATGCAGGTACATCTACCATTATTATTGTACCATGCCATTTGACGTTTTAAGCCATGGCTGCAGGGTGGCATTTCGCAGTGATTTTCATACCTGGCCTACCTCTACTTCATTGTACCATGACTCAAACGTTGTATGTGTTTCCAGCTTTAAGCTGCCACAAAAACACTCTCTGGGCGTCCATATTACCCAAATACGTTACGAAAAAGTAAAAAGTAAAAAGTTTAGGCCCATTCTTTCGTCGTGTGCAATATTTTTCAAAAAAAAAAAAAAAAAAATCCGAAAGTAGCTCAAGGTGTGATCTATCAGATGAAAACAAAATATTCTGGAAAAATCTGGTAGATTTCTTCTAAAAAATTCATGAAAAATGTATTTTTTCGTGCTCAATACAATACTATCTATGGACATGGTTTAATAAGAAAGGTTAGCCAAAGCTTTATGTCAATTTAAATTTTTTCATTCGAGTATTCCTAAAACTTCAAAACAATATACACAAACTGTGTATGTGTGTGTGGTGTTTGAATAAAATGCCAAACAATTTTAAAAACAATCGAATTCAATGATTTTTAAAATTATTTTTGAAACATTTGTATGGAAATAATTCGTCAGGTTATCATTGAAACAAACATTTTATCATATCCACAACTTGATTATGGGGAGAAACATTGGTCCTTCATTCATTTTTCGCGATTTTTATAAAATGCTCAAAATTGGTGTTGTAAACAAACCCACTTGTTGCTTAATTTTGAAGTTTTAGGAATTCAAGAAAAACAAGGGTTCTATAGATTTTTTTCATTTAAATCTACCTCTTTACTTATACCATGTCTATGGATATTGAGATTTAAAAAAATAATTGATTTTGCCATCGATTTTCTGTCAGCTATAATTATAACCCATGGATGCACTCAGTACAAGTGCTCAATACAAATGCCGCGGAAGTACATCTTTTTCTATAAAGTCTTCAATGAATTTTACAAGAGAAAAAACATTCCATTTTGCTTTCCAGCACGCAGGTAGGAAGCACTCCATTTTTAATCCAAACATGCAATAAAGGTCAAAACCTATAATTTGCGTGTTACGTGTGCTCCAAAATACAAAAACAAAATGCATGTATTTCAAATTGAAATACATGTATTTTGTATTTGTTTCTTAGCGTTTAAAGATATGAAAATTACTGAAAAATACAACCCTGTAGCCATGGCTTAAAACGTCAAATGACACGGAGCAATAATAAAGGTAGATGTATATGCATAGTTAGTCCGTTTTATAAAAACATATGAAATTTAGAACTTCAGTGTTTAAGTTAAAAGTACCAAATAGAGTAAAAAATAAAAATCATTTCAGTTATGCTCCAGAATATTATTGCTAGATAAGTGTTCCAAAAATAGCAAAGGTTGTGCCCAAAACTTAAGATAGTGAAAATAAAAATGCCATTCTCTTATCTTCTACATGAAAATTTCGTGATTGCTGGCATCCGATTTGCGGATACGGCGACATTTCAACTAGAAATTTTAGAATATTTTTAATTTTTCCATTCCCGTACTTTTAGAACAAATATCAATACTTGACAAATCGTTCATTCGCAAGTATTACTACATATTAAAAAATCAATAATTTAATTTAGCCACGCGAATAAAATTTGTTGTCCTTGTTTTCAATTTCAAGATATTGTGTTAAAGCAGGGGCCTAATTACGACATTCGATTCGATCGAGTTTTTGCTCGAGATTGAAAAAATCAAACTATGAAAACCTATTCGCGCCACCAACTGTACATTTACTAAGGTATATGCATTAGAAATTTGTTACAACAAAGTCAAATAGTTTTACAAAAATAAATAATTTCGTACAGATTTCTAGCACATCTTCATTCCTAAAGAATTATTCAACGATTTCAACAAATATTTACATTTTTTCGTTAATAATTTTGTTTTTTAGTTTTTGCTTCAAAATAAACACATTTTTTACCATCTACCTTCTTAGTGTTCTTTGGAGAGCACAAAGGTGTTCATAGCTCGATTTTTTCATTCACGGGCAAATTCTCGATCGAATCGAATGTCGTAATTAGGCCCCAGTCTTTTGTTGGAACAATTCACCAATGCAAGGTAGATGCATTGGTGAATTGTTCCAACAAAAGACTATAATTGCATAATGTCAACAACAGTAAAAAATGTCAACCCTGCTTTTGACAGAATAGGCCATAACAAGAAAAAATTGTAATCAGCTGTTAGCTGTGGCCTACCTTATACATTATAGCTCTGTTCCTTTACGTGCAAGAATCTTCAAATTTTGCCACTTTTTACTCGAAAAGCGTTCCTTTACTTTAGACACCGTACAATTCATATGGGAGCAGTTTACAACTTTTACTACTTTTGCCGGTTTTACTATTTTCAAAAGTAAAGGAACAGACCATATGTGTGTTCGTTTACTCAAAATTTGTGCAAATTGTTGCTGGAAGTTGTTCGTTTACTCCACAGTACAATGCAAAAGACCTTAGTCGATTGCAAGAAGTTACTGGACTTGTACAAATTTGTACAAATTGTTGAGTAAACGAACACACCTATTATTGTACCATGGTTGCCGGCGTCTGATTGGCTGGTACGTTGACTTTGAATTTTGTTCCAGCTTTTTTGACGTTTTTTCCATTTTTGCGTTCCCAAACTTTTTGAAAAAATTTTTGTGTGAAAACTATTTTTCACTCTTTCTCTCTTTTACGAGTTTTACTATTAAAAAGTACGGGAACAAAGCTATAGACTGTTTTAGCAAAGTCCCGGACCACACTACAGTAATTTCAGTGAAATTTTGACACGAAATTATGCGTCTCTAGATCGAGTTCCATAGTAGAGTAAAATAATAAAAATGCTGTAGTGGGGAATTCGAGCTAAGAACGCATAATATCATGAACTTTTTCAATGAAATTCATACAAGTGTGGACCGGACAAATAAATGACGCAACCGCTCTTAAACCTAATTTTTGTGCTAATGTAAAAAGCATATTAGAAAATAACCACGGTAATGAGTGTCACGGTAATGATGGAAACGTGATTATTATTGGATTTAAATGTGGAAATCTTCAAAATTTGTTACAGAATATAATATAATTCAATGAAGGCTTAAGAAATTAATACACCGTTACCATAAATTTGGAAATTATAATATAAATAACGGAAAAAATACTCAGTAGGGGAATGACAAATTTTCGGGAACATGCATTATTGTTCAATCGATGAAAACAGTTCACCAGTTCTTTGTAGCGAGAAAGGTAACATTTGGCCTTTGGCTTGTATGTCAACCATTTGTTCCACCAAGGATATTGTTGTAGCGGAAGCTAAAAACGCTGAAGGACTTAAACTATATAAATCAAGTTCTTTTAGCGGACGTGTAAAGAAGATATCTGAGAATATATTTGCCGTACTTTGGTGGTTTCTTACATGGAAATATGTAAATGTATGAAATAATTACATATGAGCTTTGATGACATTTTGTAGTTCATTACGATGTATTTTTATTGAAAGATTCAACAACTATTACCGAAATATCTCAATTTAATGTTGATTGCTTCATTTCAATTTAATTCGTTTTAAAATTATTTTGTATTGATGTTTTGTTTTTGACTTTTTATTTTTTTTTTCTGTTCTTTCAAAAAATGTCAAATATTCCCTCTGACAAATTTACAATTTTTTACGGAAGAGAAAGTCTTTCATTTTTGTTTAAAGTGAAAAGCAAGTTTTGCCAGTTTTTCTTGTACGGAAACGCATTTTTTTTCAGAAAATTTTAAAAACAGAACACAACTTTAATATTAATACTTGCGAAAGAATGATTGATATTAATTGAAATTTGTTCCAAAAGTACGGGAATGTAAAAATTAAAATTTTTGTAAAAAGTATAACCGAAGTGTATCTGCAAATCGGATGCCAGCAATCACGATGTTAGATCAGCCAAACTTGAAAAAAGTCAATGAATGAAAAGTCAAATCCCTTTATAAAAAAATTATTTTTGTTGTAATTTCCCCAACAACATAAAGAAAGTTTTGACATAACATATTCAAAATTTTACGATGCCACTACCTGGGTAATTGTGCCATGGTTTGGGTACAACTTTTACTATTTTTGGAACAATTTTTATTTTTTACTCTATTTGGCACTTTTAACATATAAACGGTGAAGTTCTAAATTCCATATGTTTTTGTAAAATGGGCTAACTATGCAGATACATCTACCTTTATTATTGTACCATGCCATTTGACGTTTTAAGCCATGGCTGCGATTTTCATACCTGGTTCTGGATTCTTGTTCTATGAAAATTTGAAATGAAAAATATTTTCTTTATAATTTTTTTCATTTGACATATTTTTCCTTTATAAAAGTTTTCATTTCACATTTTCATAGAAACAGAATTGAGCCCCTGGCCTACCTCTACTTAATTGTACCATGAATTTAACCAAGGTATATTCATATGTCTGTGTTTAGACACACAAATTTCTCGGGAAAGTAAATTGAGTTTTTTGGAGAGAGCGGAGAGGAAAGAGCTCCTCAATACTCTTTCCTACCCGCTATTGCCTAAAAACGGAATTTACTTTCCCGTGTGTCTAAACACGGACTATAAGGTAAATGCATGAATTACAACAACTAACAAATTTACAAAAACAACGTTGTTGTTATTGAAAATTAATTGTCAAAGATAATTATTGAATAATAGGGTCGTTCCAAAAATTTGTTCAGGAAAAGCATAAATACATTATGAAAATCCTCTAAAATAGAACAAATTTGAATCAAAATGTAAATATTTATAAAGCATACAGAACTGTCGTGGGTCATTGTTATTACACGTTTGTGGTGAAAAGAAGAATTTTATGGTCGCAAATTTCGAATTTTCAAATTTCATGAGTATACCCTATTACATTTTGAAAACTAAATTTACAAAAAAGTAAGAATACAACTGATTGTCACTTCTACCTTGTATAAATATGCCTTGAATTTAACCAAGTTTTAAAACCTCAAAGACACATTTTTTTTGTTTGCAAACCATGAATAAAAATGCATTTGTTTGTCATTTATTTTTTATTTTCTCCAAAAGAAATATTTATTAATCATAATTATTATTTTTTTATTACTGTTGCTGCTGATGTGTTTTCTTTATGTTTTTTTTATTTGCTTTTTTCACTGACATTAAATATATACTTTTACATTATGCATTACACAAAGAAATCATCAAAGAAATTAATAAATTAATTAAAGTTAAAGTAGTTGTTGTTTTTTTAGGTTAGGTTTTAGAGAATTTGCACTAAAGTTATTATTGTAGTTAACAAATACTTGTTTATGTTGTTTGTGTATGGATTTATAAATTATTACATATTATTGTGATTTTTTGTTATGTTTTAGAAAATGAAGGAAGTTGGTGGCTATTAGTTGTTCTATTTTCTGTTGTGGTTACTAATAATTGCTATGGTTTGTTTTGAAATGATAGTCAATTTTGTGTGTTCGTTTATGAAATATATTTATTATTCGTTTTGTTATTGTATTAACATAATTTAGAATGGTTAATTTAAATAAATTTTTAATGATTTATGCTATGTGCTGTCACCTTATAATTTCGAATGCACATCAGAACTGCACGAATCTACTAATTTTTACTATTTTTTCCGATAACATAAAGGAAAAATGCTATCGTAGTAAAAAATAGTAGCTTCTTGCAGGTTCTGAAACAGAGCTCATTTGATAGCAGTTCACAACTTTTGCCACTTTTACCATTTTTAAAAGTAGAGGAACAGATCAAGTACCTTGCGGGATCAATACAAAGAACTTAAGCCAAAAACACATCCAACATTTCAGCACAGTTTGACGTCATTTCTGATATCAGAAACGTCGTCCATGAAAGTGCTCTTTCAAGGATGGAAGTCACAATGATTCTAAAACATTTGATTTAGATTATAAAAGAGAAACCTGGAGGTAATATTCTGCGAATGGGCGTTCTGATTACAGCGTTGTGATGGTTACAACGTACTGAGGAAGGATAGCACTAAAAGTGGGGGCTATTGCACCAGTGTTTTCAATACAGACCTATCTCGCTTGAGCCTGACACAAACAACATGGAATGCATGGTACAAATACACAGGTAGCCGCATCGGCAGTTGCTGGTAACATAAGGTGTCAAAATTTGACATCAATTCAATGCACTTGACACATTATGTTACCATTAGCTGGCGTGATAATGCTACCTGTATTATTGTACCATGATGGAATGTTAGGTGTAACACTTTCATAAATCATGGGAAAGGTGATTGGCTGATTTTCAGAGAGTTTGCTAATCACCGCTACCTGTTGCTCGAGTACCCAAGGAGATGATTAGCAAATGAGCGTGCTGAGCTTCACCCCAGTGATCCCAGAGTTAGGGAGCTGACTCCGGAATTTTAAAGGTTGGTTCGAGAGCATAAGCGGAACAAGTGGTTAACTCATCTGAAGAGTTGCAACATTGGGACCGAAATGAGATGTGTGTAATTTTAAATACACTCTCGAACCATAGAAATGAGAGAGATAGGACCACAGTCACATTTGGTGCGCAAGTTATTTCAATCGACAGTATGTCGTGCACCCCGGGAGTGACAGGGCGAAGAGAAGAGTAATATACCACAATAGAGCTTTTCCTGTCGAGAATGAGTCACTACAATGTACAATGGATGATGTTGCGAATGTCATCAGAAACACTAAATTATCCAAAGCGTTGGGCCCTGACGGTATCTCCTGGTAATGCTGAAACAACTGTATGTGGGGGAGTTGTGTATCTCACTAAAGTTCTCAACATGTCGCTAGCCACCCATATCGTTCCCGAAGTCTGGAAAATGGGCAGGGTGGTCCCGCTACTGGCAAGGATGCCAGCAAAGGTGAATCGTACAGACCGATTTCAAAGATCCTTGAGGCTTTAATGGGTTCCGTAAACAGCACAGCATGACAACAGCGTTGCCCGCCATTTTAACGCAAATTAGTAAAGGACTCAACCAGAGCAAGCCATGTGATAGAACAATAATGGTGGCGCTGGACTTATGAAAAGCCTTCGAAACTGTCAAGCTCCCCACGCTGTTTGAGAACATCGAGCAGACAACCCTCCGGGCAAGTTTGAAACGTTGGATAAACAATTATATGTATATGTGTGGACGCCAGTCGTACGTGGAATTCAGGAACAAGAAGTCCAAAACCCGTAGAGTGAAACAGGAAGTTCCCCATGGTGGGGTGATATCTCTGGAACTGTTTAACCTTTATCTCTCCCTGCTTTCCACACCCTCCAGACTGCATTGAGATTTTAACTGATGTCATTTGTGAAAGGCTGAAGTCCTATTTGACCTTTTTCCTCTCGATAAATATCCGCAACTAAATCGTCGGCCACTCTATTCCGTACATGGGCATGCCACAGCTATCTGCGAGGTCCTCAAGTCCCCAGCCGAAAGTAATTGGATGCAGATAAACAAACTGTGGTCCGCGAATATAAGTGCAACGCGATGCAATAATATTTAAACCTGTCAGAATCATGTGTTCTGTGGACCATCTACATGAGGAGACAATAGCATCTTTTCGTTGCAGTACTTGCCCGGGTGTTACCGTGAGAGCCATCCTAATCACCACATGGTGGATAGGATGATCTAGAAAGAGAGGTCCAACGTTACAACAGAGAGAACCTATAGATCAACATGCTTATCAAGCAGGTTTAAATAGTATTTACACGGATGCAGTCACAAAAATGCACAAAAAGCCGATTCGATTGAACAATGAACTGTTAGACAATTTTCATCGATTGGACCATAAATGCGAATTTTAGAGAATTTTTGTGAAAGTGCACCTTTGGTCCCATACAAATTACTATGAAAAAAAAAGATCCCTCTGGTGGCAAGGGTTAACATTAACCGATCGCCATAAGACCGTGTTTAGACATTCAAACTGGAAAGAAAATTTTTCTTCTCAATTTCTTTTAAAATTTCCTTGTTGTTTAGACAGGGAAATCATGTTTGTGTCAATTTTATAATTTTTCTTATTCTTCTTCACACTCATTTTCTCATTGCGCCGTTCAAAAACAAAGCCAAGGCAAAATTGTAATGAAAAGTAAAAATGGACGTGTGTGATAAACAATTAATTATTAAAGGAACCCTTGAATTGCATTTTAATTTTGATATTTCCACTTATTTCGAATTGTTTTTGCTTAAAAAAATAGTTTTTCCTCCAAATGTTTTATTTCAATTGTCTCCGCTGTTGTTTGTTTCTCGACAGAGAAAATAAAATGAAAGAAAATGCAAAAACAAATCTGCAATGAAAGAAAATGCAAAAACGATCCGAACTTCAGGTTGTATACGAAGAAAAACGAAACAAAACAGAATTTGCCAGTACAGAGGTGTGTGTACCCCCTCTTATTACTCTCTACTCCCTCGCCCATAAACTCAATTTTCATTCCCATCAACTTTCCCTGTGTAAACAGGGACTAAAATTTAGAGTTGGGCGATCTAGTTCATGGAGCCGATCGATCTTTCCACTTCCTTTTTCCAAAAGGAACTAGTTCCTTAATATAGTTTCATAGTTCCAAATAGTTCTGAGAGCGACATAGTTCAAAGAATACTTCTCTTTCATCATTCTTTCTGTTTCCTTCGTTCCAAATTGTTCCGAGACCGATATAGTTCAATGAATCTTTCTCTTTCATCGTTCTTTTTATTCTCTTCGTTCCAAACATGGCACAATAATACAGGTACAACGGCAAAAACAGCTGATTATCACATTAGTTGTCAAAATGCATTATTGTGAATAAAATTACATACAAAAGGTAAACAAGCAATTCACAGTAATGCGTTATTTTGACGTTTGGTGTGGTAAATGGCCCGATTATTGTTATCGATGTAACACCTTCTTATTTCGCCATGGTTCCAAACAGTTCCGAGAGTGAAGTAGTTTAAGGAAACTTTCTCTTTCTTTTTGTTTTCATCTTTTGGTGGATGTATTGACATAAACATAAATAAATTGCAGCCATGTACCGAGGATGCGATTTATGTTTATTTAACAATGTGGCCGCATTTGAATGATGAACGATCCGAAAGGAAGAAAATGTACCATACGAATCAAAGGAATTGTATGCACGACGGGAACTACATTTTTTTTGTTATTGTGAATCATTTGTATGAAAACGTAAACAAACACTTTGACATATTGAAGAATTTTCGGCCAAAATAGAATTGTTGTTGTGCTACTTACGTGACCTGTAGTGGAATTCTGTAACCCATTTTAGGAGTTACCGACAAAAAATCGGTAAAATTAAAACGCAAAATTATGAATGAAAATATCAATAAAAGTTGACAACACTGTTGGAATCGGTAGCACTTACCGACAACTTTATTTTTGTTGTTAACTTGCCGAAAAATTTCGTTAATTACCGAAATTATAAACATTTTAATTTTACCGATTTTTGTCGGTAACTCGAAAAATGAGCTACAAAATTCCAGTACTGGATGTTGAATAAACTTCTCTCAGTGACTTTTATTCTCTCAAGCAAGAAAAATTGCAGAAATTTATCGAACATTTTGTAAGAACTGGCAAGAAAATCAGCTGTTTTTCAAAGTCCTGGTCCAAACTAGAGTGAATTTCATTAAAAAAAATTTTGAAATTAGGAGTTCTTAGATTCAATTCCCCGCTACAGCAATTTCATTATTTTACTCTACTATGTCCAGGTCCACACTAGCGCGAATTTTTTTTAAACGTTTGATGAAAATAGGCGTTCTTAGATCGAATTCCCTACTACAACAATGATTTTATTCTACTATGGAACTCGATCTACAAACGTATAATTTCGTGAAATGTCCAGGTCCACACTAGCTCGAATTTTTTTTTTAATTTGATGAAAATAGGCGTTCTTAGATCGAATTCCCCACTACAACAATGATTTTATTCTACTATGGAACTCGATCTACAAACGTAAAATTTCGTGAAATTTTTTAATGAAATTCACGCTATAGTATAGTAAAATCATGAAATTACTGTAGTGGGGAATTCGATCTATGAAGGCATAATTTCATGCAATTTTTAATGAAATTCACATTAGTGTGGACCGGGACTATGAAAATGAAACTCCATCTAGAAACACATAATTTCGCAATTTTTTTCAATGAAATCAGTCTAGTGTGGACCGGTGCAAAATGTATGAAAATTATTTTTGTTTCTTTTGATATTTTAAACCATATGGAACAAAGGCATACATTTTAAAATCCCATCCACAACGCTTCAGCATCTAAAAAAATGTGAAATTGTGAAATTTTCTTGGTCAAAAACAGGTCTGTACGATAACTTTCCCAGCAATAATTACTCAGCATGTTCCAACAACTTCTCTCACCCTGCGTTTACATATGACAGGACAGTTCAGTTATTGATTGTCAAAAACCCAAAACTTGCCTGTGTGACGTAGGCGTCCAGACAAGTGCAAAAACACTTGTAAAATTATGAATAAAAATCGTCGATTTCTTTTTGTGTTCCGTTCACATATTTTGTTTTTGTTCATGTTGTTTTGTTTTCAACGCATCTGAATTATCGTATCACTTCACAAAAATGTCAAAAATTTGTTAACCCGGCTGTCTGTGAAAATATGATGAACAGCTGGAAGACAACCGACAAATGTATGTATGTGTTAGTAAATCAGATTTGTATTTGAAGACAAACTGTCTGGTGTAAACGCCTAGTCAGTGAATTTTACTCTCTTAAGTCCCAATTTACATTGGGCGAGTTTACTTGCGGCAATTGTCAGTTTGTTGGTGAGAGAGGGTGCTGAGAGGCAAAGGGTTACCATATGCCTCACTTCTCTCTCCTACAAAATGACAATTGCCGCAAGTAAACTCGCCCAATGTAAATTGGGACCAAGCAAGAAAAATTTCAGAAAGTTATCGAACAACATTTTGTAAGAACTTGCAAGAAAGTCAGCTGTTTTCGAAAATGTATGAAAATTCTTTTTGTTTCTTTTCATATTTTTTACCAAATGGAAAAAACATAAATTTTAAAATAAAAAATGCGCGAACTATGAAAAATGAGTGTGTATCTCAAAATGTACGGGAACGGACAAATGGAAAAAATGTCAAAAAACTGGAACAAATGTCAAAGTCGGCCTACCAACCAATCAGAATCCGACAACCATGTTGCTATTAGGTCTGTCTGGTTACTTTCCCAGCAAGAACTCTCAGAGAGTAAGGAGTTTTTATTCTCTTTTGCAAGAAAATTGTAAAAAGTAAACAGACACCTCCCAGCAAAAACCAGCAATCAATCAGCTGACTTGCCAAAACAGAACAATTTGTCCGACAATGAAGGAAGCAAAAATTTATTAAAAATAAACAAGAAAATTACAGAAAAAACAGATGTTTGATTGTTTTCAAGAAGAAGAAGAAGAGTTGCTAGTGCTTGCTAGAAGAAATTTGTCCAGCAAGAATTTGCAAGTTCTCAGTAAAAGAACTGTCAAAATGTCGCTCTCGAATCGCTCTCTTTTGCTGACTTTTTGTGTTAACAGACGACTTCCAACAACAATTGTTACAAATTTTAGGATAACCAGACAGACGTATTATTACACGCTTATGGCTATATCACACCATATGCTTTTTTACATGTATGACATCAGCAGGTCTGTATATTAGTATACACAAAGTGACAACATACATGTGAAAAAGCATATGGTGTGATATAGAATTAAATGTGTCGTTTATAAAGTTTCTTAAGAGAGCGTCTTAGTCACAGAACTGTCAAAAAGTCTCTCTCAACTCGCTCTCTTTTGCTGGACAATTTTGTTATCGAACAGCATTCAGTAAAAATTTATACGAATTTGTACAAATTTTTGAGTTATCGTACAGACCTAATGTTAACATTTCAAGTTGTTTACATTGAACAGCTGATAAAAAGTCAGCAGGCCAAACTTATAGGCCGTTTATATATAACAAGGTTAACCCAGTGGGTCTGGGTTTCAAATGTCATTTCCATTGTATATACTTCAAACAAATCCTCATAAAGAAGGTTAACCCTGCAAAAAACTATAATATAAACGCCGTATAACTCTAAAGCCAAACGTTGAAACTTTCATGCATAACTTTCACAGTTTTTTGGAAGAGAGCGGTGGTGAAGGAGCTCCTTAATCTTCGCTCTCTCCCAAAAGCTGTGAAAGTTTCAACGTGTGACTTTGGAGTTACAAATTACAGCAAAAATTTGCAAGTTCTCAGTCACAGAACTGTCAAAAAATCTCTCTGAATTCTCAATTTTGTTATCAGTAAAAATGTGTACGAATTTGTACAAAAACAAAATGTACTTTCAAAATATTTGATAGGTGACACAGCATAATTCATAAATATATTTTGTATATAATTACTTTTATTTGTATTTTTTCAAGGGTTTATACATATTCAATGTGGTATATATGGAATTACTATTGTTTTGGTTGTTGTTGCTTTTTGATATTTATTAAATAAACATTGGTTTTTATTACTTTTCAATAATTAGCTATAGAGAAAACATTTTGAAAAAACAAAACGTTTACAGAACACAATGAATGGCAAGAAATTAAAGAAAACTTAAGGTAGGATTTCAGTAAGGAGAAGGCCCAGAGAAAGATTCATTGGATGTTTTATTAGAGTATTTAAAAAAATATTAATCCATTTCTGTGAGAGCCACTGTGGTCCATGTAATACTATGTTTACATTTACGAAATCTACTCGATTTCATCTGTCAATTCCTTTGTGTATACGTCAAATGAAAACTCATCGATTGGATTTCATTTGACGTTTGAGCGATGGAATTGACAGTTGAAATCGAGTGGATTTCGTAAATGTAAACATAGTATAATGCCTGTCTGTTAGCATTCTGCCATAATATTTGGTCTGTTTCAGAACTGCAAGAATCTACTAATTTCTAATAATTTTTCCGATAACATAAAGGAAAAAATGTTATCGTAGTAAAAAATGGTAGCTTCTTGTAGGTTCTGGAGCAGAGCAATTGTTGTAAACTTCATGGGGATATTCAAACTTCGTGTTATTTATTTTATAAGAAACTGTGTGCTTTTTGAAGTCAACAAATGATTTTTTTTAAATAATTACTTAATAATACTAAGCATTGTAGAATTTACTAATATAAATAGATCAAACATAAAATTAAAAACTTATAATTTTAATTCTTAAACAAAACTTATAAATAAAAGATTATTTCCCAGTTTTTTGTTTTCTTTGTAAATAGAAATATAAACTAATATAGTTTTTTAATGTACATAATTATGTGTTTGTTGTTTGTGTATAAATTGTTTGTTTTCGTTTTCTAATTTGTTGTATAAATTTTTGAATTTTATTCCGAAAGGCAATTTTTTGTTGTTTTGTTTACGACGACCTAAATGTAAAATTTTGTTTTCCTAAAAATCTTGAGTTTTTGTTTGGTTGTTTTTTTCCACATTTGTTTGTTTCTTTGTTTTGTTTAACAAACAATTTTTTGTACATTGTTTTTTGATTTGGAAAAATTAAAATAAAAAATAATTACAAAAAGTTCAAATAATTCTAATTTTGTGGGCACACATTTCATATGTTTTTTTTTTGTTATAAAAATATTAATTACATTTGTGGAAACTTAATAGAGAGTTCATATTAAGAGTTCATAACTTAAAATAATTTAAATATAAATTATACATTGTTTTTTAAACTTAATTACTATAAAGAGATCTTAAAGTTTGTTGCTGCTTTTTAGTTAATTATTTTTTATGGTTTTTGTTGTTTATTTTTAATTAGAAATATTAAAAATACTTTATTTCATAATCTTCAATAAAATGAAACTACACTAAATTAAGAGTTCTCCTATAAAATTCTCCCTCTCTCTCGTTTCAAGAGACAATATCTTGTTATTTTCATTATCAAATAATACATATTTTGATTAACTTTCTATTTCATGCTGTCTTCTACTATATTCTATTGTAAGTATGGTATTGTTTTTTAATTTTAGTTAATTTATATGGAATAGTGTCGGTGTATAGTATAAATTAAGGATGAACCAATCAATTTGTTATGAGAGTATGTAGAAAAAGTTTAGTGTTGATATTAGTGATATAATCCATAACTGCCTAAGACCGATTTTTATATACAATCGAAATCCACTGTAACGTAGCTGGTTGGGATGAAGAATAACCCCCGCTAGCAAGATGAACTAGTTAGATATCGGAAACTCGTCCATTGTCGGGGTTCTGTAACTAGTTCCACATTAGACCAGCGTTAGGCAAGAGAGCGCACACGTGCTCTCAGTGAACGTTACTCTCTCCACACACACAATTAAACTAATTGAAAAAGCATGCACTCACACAATGACATCCCCAAAAGTATGCAATAAAAATAGATGCTGCCTATCGGTGCTTTAGACCAGAGTGAGGCAGAGAAAATTTTTGGGTTTCTCTTGTGCTCTCAATGAGGGTAAATTTGTTGTTGTTCACAACGTGTTAGCATCTACACAGGCTGTGAGCGATAACAAATTTACGCTCACTTAGAGCACATGGGCTCTCTTGGGAGTCACAATGCCTACCCTTGTTTTAGACCAGCGATAAGGGCACCATACTTATCTATTGCATACTTGTTCGTGTATTATTTCAGTTATAAGGTTCTGGTTCTTCTGTATCCAGACTTAAAAATTCAACAAACGTTGCACCCATAAAGAATCAGGAGACAGGTGAGCAGTGATGCCAGATAAGTTTCTTCGCAAATGGTTAATTTTCGGGAGCCAAAATCGTCAAATCGGCAAAATACCGATTAATCGGCAAATCTGGCATCACTGCAGGTGAGTGGGGTTAGCTAGTCAACTTAACATGTTTTGGGTATCGTGGCATTAATTCGGGCCAAATACGAATTGAAGCGGCTGCATCGTTCGGATCTTAACTGGGCTAAAACCACTCGTGTTTGCCTTCGCAGCTGGCGTTTTTCTGCTGCGATGGATGGGGTGAGGTGGTGTTCTCCAAGTACGGCAATCACATTGTGTCAATCACTATGACCACATCAGTGTGAATGCTAGCCAAGCCTGTCTAGATCATGAAGATCTTTCCTGATGTGCATGGGTGGTTGTCTATTAAATGGTGACAGGGGTGCTCACGGCGGTAGCACCCAAGAATTGACAACATTCTGTTGCGCTGATGCACCGATAAAACCATCGTCTCCTTATGATGATGGTCTCCTGTTGTCATGAGGAGGCTCCCTGCTGCTGTCCTCAGGGCGGCATTTTGGCGTGTTTGAATATTCGTCCACTGCGGATATTTCCATATTCCTCAGATGGAAGACCTTTAACACATACATATGTCATAGACGATAGGATCCGACCCCAGAATCGTACAATCATTCGCACACATTACGATCTCTATAACGTCTGTAGGGTGGAATTTAGGGTAGAAGTTAAACAGTTCCGGAGATATCACCCCACCTTGGGGAATTCCCTTTTCCACTCTACAGGTTTTGGACTTCTTGCTTCAGAATTCCACACACGACTGGCGTCCGCACACATACACCTTTTTCAGATGTAATTCGAAATATTTTACTTGTAATTCGTAACATTTCATTTGTAATTTGAGAATTCCATTTGTAATTCTAATAATTCCACTTGTTATTCGAATTAGTCAATTTGTTATTCGAATTATTTCATTTGTAATTCGAATTATTCCATTTAAAAATCGATTTATTCCATTTGTTATTCGAATTAGTCAATTTGTTATTCGAGTTATTTCATTTGCAATTCGAATTATTCCATTTGAAATTCGAATTATTCCATTTGTAATTCGAATTATTCCATTTGTAATTCGAATTATTCCATTAGTAATTCGAATTAAAAATTGAATAATTGGAATTACAAATGGAATAATTCGAATTACAAATGGAATAATTAGAATTACAAATGGAATAATTCGAATTACAAATGGAATAATTCGAATTACAAGTTAAATAATTCGAATTACAAATGAAATGATATTAATTAAAAATAGAATTCTCGAATTACAATTAAAATAATTCGAATTACTCCTGAAAAAAGAGGCAGTTGATTATCTAACGTTTCAAACATATCTGTAGAGTGGTCTTCTCTATGTCCTGGAACAACTTGGCAGGGTTGACGGTATCGAAGGTCTTCGATAGGTCAAGTGCCACCATAACTCTGTGTACTCTATAAACTGCCGGTTAAAATAACACGCGCACCTCTTTGGGTCAGTTACTGACACGCCGTTGAAAGATCACAAACGACGTAAAGCACTTCTCTTCGCCCAATCGTTATCAGGGTGCTCGATAAATTGTCGGTAAAAATAACTCGCGCACCTCTTCATATCTGTCATAGCCACGCCGTTAAACATGACAGATGTACAAGGGTTCGATAGCGCCTTAATCGTAATCCACAATTTACTGTAACCGGTTCCGATGTTGCAGCACTTTAGATGCTCTCACCTCGGATAACATCTACAACATCACCCATCGTAAATTGAAGTGGTTCTTCCTCGGTGGGAAGAGATCGCAAACGAGGCGGGGCGCTTAATAAATTGTCGGCAGAAATAACCCGAGCACCTCTTCGAATCTGTCATAGGCACGCCGTTAAACATGACAGATGTCCGATCATCCCTGCTACCAGGGTTCGATAGCGCCTTAACCGTTGTCCAAAATTTGCTACAACGGGGTCCAATAGAGATGTTCTAGCCACTTTTTCCTCTTGTGTTCACCGACTAACCTATTGACTTCCACTGTCAGTTCTCTGACTTTGAATCATTAGAGTTCGTGCGCCGAAGCTCATCACCCTCTTTTGCTAATCCCGTCGCCTCTGCTGAGAAATTAGGTCCTGTTTCAGGTATTCGACCAGCAGGAATATGTCGAGTGGCTGCTGCAGTGATGATGTCTCGAAAATTCCTCTCTGCTACCCGAACATCAGAGGGAGTGGGCAGTTCTCTGAACCGTTGGTTAGTCAATTCACTGAATCCTTGGCAATTAGCTTTTCCATGGTTAATGAAAGCATGGCGTTCAGAGGTTATAAAGTCGGGTGGTCTATTTATGGATATGAAGATGGTCCGACCCAAGGGATATGACGGGTTTCCAAGGGTGAATGTTTGAAGGGTGGAAGTATGGAATGGGGTGGTTCGGAGGTTGGAAGTTCGGAATGAGGTTGTTCGCAGGCTGGAAGTTCAGAAGGGTGTGGATCACAGGGTAGAAGTTCTGCGAGCGATGGTTCTTAGGGAGGATGTTTGGAGGGTGGAAGTACGGAATGGGGTGATTCGGAGGTTGGAAGTTCGGAATGGGGTGGTTCGTAGGCTGGAAGTTCGCAGGGTGGAAGTTCTGAGGGCGATGGTTCTTAGGTTGGAAGTTCGGAGAGGGGCAGTTCAGAGGGGGTGGTTCGGAGGGTGGAAGTACGGAATGGGGTGGTTCGGAAGTTGGAAGTTCGGAATGGGGTTGTTGACAGGAAGCTGGAAGTTCAGAAGGGTGTGCTTCGCAGGGTGGAAGTTCTGAGGGCGATGGTTCTTAGGGAGCAAGTTCGGAGAGGGGAAGCTCAGATGGGGTGATTCGGAGGGTGGAAGTTCGGAAAAATTAATTCGATCCTTGTAATTTCTTATCATTACCGTGTTTTTAATTATTCCGAACAAAATCTCCCCTCGTAAGGTTTTAAAAACTTTACTTTACACCGCAAATGGTTAGGCAAAATTTTAGGCAAACTTATCAAAATTTGGTTTGCAAAAAGAAAATGCAAAGTTTTCTATGGAACGAAATATCACAATTTTTTTGCACAATCTTAGCAAAATACACTTTGCAGATACAACTTTTCACTTAGCAGAAGAGGACGTTTGTGGAACAGAAATCAAAAAGAGAGCAAACATTGTTTGAAAACTTAGCAAACTTAACGTATCACTTATCAAAAATAAGGGTTCTGTGGAAAAGTTGATAAGTTGTTTCGTGGAATAGGGCCCAGGTAATACGATGGATATATCAGGTGAACTGGGTGACGTAGGGGATGGAAGATACCAAGGAACGGTCCTGACCGGTTTTAACATAACAAAGCCCAGGATTTATCTTGGTCCCTCTTTCATCTCAAGTGGACACTGACCTCCCCGTGGTGTCACCTGGGGAACTGCCTTTAACACCCGTTAAAGGTAGTGAGCTAACATGTGCCGCGCGTTCACCCATAAGAATGTTAAAAACTTGGGTTTGGGCGTCGGGTTAGTAACCCTCCTCTTCATGCCTACTCAGCCTACTATGAAACAACGAAAGAAAAGAAAAACGAACCCCTCTAAAGTTGACGAACCCCACAAACGTTCTAAGGACCATGATCTGCACCTGGAATGTTCGCACTCTCTATAGAGAAGGTGCAGTCTTCGCATCGGCAGAGGTACTTGAAGAGTACAAGGCGTTTATTACTACCATACAGAAAATACGATGGATTGGGAAAGGCGTCACAACAACACCTAAAGGTGACGCACTGTATTGTAGCTGCCATGACGTAAAG
This sequence comes from Musca autumnalis, assembly GCF_047663935.1. Classification (NCBI taxonomy): domain Eukaryota; kingdom Metazoa; phylum Arthropoda; class Insecta; order Diptera; family Muscidae; genus Musca; species Musca autumnalis. Next base: position 22,470,944 of record NW_027411977.1, read on the forward strand.
CATGAGTTTGGTTGCGGATTTGTAGTTAGTCGGAGACTAAAACATCTTGTATCCAGCTTCACCCCAGTGAATGAAAACTTGCTGCAATTCGAATAAAAGCTAAATTCTTCAACATCAGCTTTATTTGCGCTCATGCTCCCACTGAAGAAAAGGACGAACAGACCAAAAATATATTTTACGAGCGCTTAGAAGAAACATATGACCGTTGCCCTGCCCATGACATTAAAATCATTCTAGGCGATTTTTATGCCAAAATTGGAAAGGAGAATATCTTTGGCCCAACAGTCGGAAATTTCAGTCTCCAAAGTGAAACATCTGACAGTGGTATGGGGCTAATAGACTTTGCAGCTGCAAAAAACATGGTAGTAAGCAGTATCTGGTTTAAGCATCTCGATATTCATAATGGCACCTGGCTGTCGCCAGATCACTGAACAAGAAATCAAATTGATCACGTTGTGATAGATGGAAGACATGCATCAAGCGTGTTGGACGTACGATCGTTCCTAGGTGCAAACATAGACTCGGACCACTACCTTGTTGCAGCAAAGGTACATACCCGTCTAAACGTAGCAAATAAATCACGAACAGACACAACGCGGAAGTTGGACATCGATAGGCTGCAAACACAACAGATAGCCACAGCATATTCCACTCAACTAGCCCAATTGCTTAATGAGAGCACTCCTTGTCCGGATAACATAACAACACAATGGCAAAATATTGCCCACTCCATGCAAACAGCCGCAAAATCCATACTTGGATACCAGAGACCAGAGGAATTCATGGTATGACCAGGAGTGTCGTGCTGCTACCGAAGAGAAATGCCGCATTTTTCTCTTCGGTAGCAGCACGACACTCCTGGTCATACCATGAATTCCTTTGTGGAGGTCTCTGGTAACCAAGTATGGATTAAGCGGTACTTTACAATCAGTAGCAACGCGTAGCGCACAAGAGAGATATCGCAAGAAAAAGAGAGAAATGGAAAAAATCGAGATGTACAGAAGACAGAATGAAGTCCGAAAATTCTACCAAAGAGTGAAACATCAAACAGATGGCATGGTACAGGCACATCCTCCTGTAGAGACCAGCAAGGTAATCTGGTAACAGATACAGATAGCTCAGGATATGGAAGGAACATTTCTCCAATCTGCTGGTATCCAATAGTAGCGAAGACGATGATACCACAGATCCAATCCCAGAAGATGGTATAGAATGTATACCACCCGGCCAAGATGAGGTAAAAACAGCAATCAACCGGCTGAAGAATAATAAAGCAGCAGGAGCCGATGGCTTACCAGCCGAGCTGTTTAAAACCGGAGGCGACGCGCTGATAAGGTGTATGCATCAGCTAGTTAGCACCATCTGGCAGGAAGAACGCGTACCCGACGATTGGAACCTGAGCATCCTGTGTTCCGTCCACAAGAAAGGAGATAAGACCGTATGCTACAACTATAGGGGCATTAGTCTTCTCCCTATTCCCTATACGATAGTGTCAGGGATATTGTGCGAACGACTAAAGCCAATGGTCAAGGAAATAATTGGACCATACCAATGTGGCTTTAGACCTGGCAAGTCCACCATTGACCAGATATTTACCCTGCGGCAAATCCTGGAAAAGACCCAAGAGATGCAGATCGACACCTACCACCTTTTTGTAGATTATAAAGCAGCATTCGACAGCCCGCTGCGTTCAAAGGTATTCCATGCAATGTCTGAATTTGGTATCCCCGCAAAGCTCATCCGACTTTGTAAGATGACTTTAACTGATACCAGGTCCTCAGTTAAAATTGGAAAGAACCTCTACGAAGAATTTTGTACCAAAAGAGGTTTTAGACAAGGAGACAGTCTTTCATGTGGTCTCTTCAACATCCTGCTGAAAAAGGTTATACGAGAGGCAAACGTCAAAAGAAGTGGCACAATCTACACCAATAGTCGCATGTTACTTGCCTACGCTGATGACATAGACATCATGGGGCGATCAGTAAAGGAAGTAACTGAAGGAAGGTCGAAGCAGAATCTGCGAAAGTGGGTCTGGCGGTAAACGGCGAAAAGACCAAGTTAATGGTGTCGACGCGCAATGCATCCATTGAGCTTGGACCAACAGTGGAAGTTGGCTCCTATAATTTTGAGGTAGTAAAACACTTCGTCTACCTCGGCACCTCCGTCAACACAACAAACGACATCAGTTGTGAAATAAAAAGAAGAATTGTTGTATTGGCCAACAGATGCTACTTTGGTTTAAGTAAGCAGTTGAAAAACAAAGCCACATCTCGTCAAACAAAAATAACGCTGTACAAAACACTGATACTACCCGTGCTGATGTATGGCTCCGAAACCTGGGTACTTGCGCAAGCAGACATGGCAGTGCTTGGTGTGTTTGAGAGAAAAATTCTTCGACAGATCTACGGACAAATCTTCGTTGACGGTGAATATCGACTTCGCATGAACCACGAGCTGTATCTGCTATACAACGACATCAATATTGTTAAACGTATCGAGATGCAACGATTGCGTTGGCTTGGCCATATCATAAGAATGAGCGATGATGAACCCGCTAAAAAGGCGTATAAACACGGACCGATTGGCGGTGCACGCAGAATTGGCAGGTCAAGGAATGGATGGCGCAAACAAGTGGATGATGAGATGAAAAGGCGCGGTATTCCAGAGTCCGAAGCAACAAATAGAGAGAATTGGAGATCTTTTCTTAGTTCGGCCTATGGAACAAATGTTCTGTAATGGGCCAGCTAAGTAAGTAAGTAAGTTATCTTGGGACACTGTTTTGTAAGATCCAGAACTTGGTGGTGGGATGTAAGGATGAGGAGTAGACAGAGAAAATCGAGAACCTACTATGCCAATTTTTTTTACTGGACAAATACCTAAAGAACCATGGGGAACAATAAACGAAAATTTTTGAAAGATATTCCAAAGAAACCCAAGGGAACAGTAAACCTGAATTTTTTAAAGAGTTTCCAAAAGAACCCAATGTATTTTTTAAGAGTTTCCAAAGGAATCCAAGGATTTTTTAAGATTTTCCAAAGGAAACCAAGGGAACAATAAACGTGATTTTTTATAGATTTTCTAAAGGAACCCAATGGGACAATAAACATGGATTTTAAAGATTTTCCAACTGAACCCAAAGGAAATTTAAACGTGGATTTTTTAAAGATTTTCCAAAGGAACCCAAGGGAACAATAAACGTGGATTTTTTAAAGATTTTCCAAAGGGAACAATAGACGTGGATTTTTTAAAGAGTTTCCAAAGGGAACAATAGACGTGGATTTTTTAAAGATTTTCCAATGGGAACAATAGACGTGGATTTTTTTAAGATTTTCCAAAGGGAACAAAAGACTTGGATTTTTTAAAGATTTTCCAAAGGGAACAATAGACGTGGATTTTTTAACGATTTTCCAAAGGGAACGATAGACGTGGATTTTTTAACGATTTTCCAAAGGGAACGATAGACGTGGATTTTTTAAAGATTTTCCAAAGGAACCCAAGGTAACAATAGACGTGGATTTTTTAAAGATTTTCCAAAGGAACCCAAGGGAACAATAGACGTGGATTTTTTAAAGATTTTCCAAAGGAACCCAAGGGAACAATAGACGTGGATTTTTTAAAGATTTTCCAAAGGAACCCAAGGGAACAATAGAAGTGGATTTTTTAAAGATTTTCCAAAGGAACCCAAGGGAACAATAGACGTGGATTTTTTAAAGATTTTCCAAAGGAACCCAAGGGAACAATAGACGTGGATTTTTTAAAGATTTTCCAAAGGAACCCAAGGGAACAATAGACGTGGATTTTTTAAAGATTTTCCAAAGGAACCCAAGGGAACAATAGACGTGGATTTTTTAAAGATTTTCCAAAGGAACCCAAGGGAACAATAGACGTGGATTTTTTAAAGATTTTCCAAAGGAACCCAAGGGAACAATAGAAGTGGATTTTTTAAAGATTTTCCACAGGAACCCAAGGGAACAATAGACGTGGATTTTTTAAAGATTTTCCAAAGGAACCCAAGGGAACAATAGAAGTGGATTTTTTAAAGATTTTCCAAAGGAACCCAAGGGAACAATAGACGTGGATTTTTTAAAGATTTTCCAAAGGAACCCAAGGGAACAATAGACGTGGATTTTTTAAAGATTTTCCAAAGGAACCCAAGGGAACAATAGACGTGGATTTTTTAAAGATTTTCCAAAGGAACCCAAGGGAACAATAGACGTGGATTTTTTAAAGATTTTCCAAAGGAACCCAAGGGAACAATAGACGTGGATTTTTTAAAGATTTTCCAAAGGAACCCAAGGGAACAATAGAAGTGGATTTTTTAAAGATTTTCCAAAGGAACCCAAGGGAACAATAGACGTGGATTTTTTAAAGATTTTCCAAAGGAATTCAAGGGGCAATAAACGTGGATTTTATAAAGATTTTCCAAAGGAACCCAATGGGACAATAAACGTGGATTTTAAAGATTTTCCAACTGAACCCAAGGGGACAAAAAACTTGGATTTTTTAAAGATTTTCCAAAGGAACCCAAGGGAACAATAAACGTGGATTTTTTAAAGATTTTCCAAAGGAACCCAAGGGGACAATAAATGTGATTTTTTAAAGGTTTTCCAAAGGATTTTTTTTTAAATATTATCCAAATGAGTCCAAGTGGACTCTAAACGTGCATTTTTTTAAAGATTTTCCAAAGAAGGCCATAAACGTGGATTTTTTAAAGATTTTCCAAAGGAAACCATAAACCTGAATTTTTTGAAGATTTTCCAAAGTAAACCATAAACATGGGGTTTTTAAAGATTTTCCAAAGAAACCCATAAGCGTGGATTTTTTTTTTAAAGATTTTCCAAAGGAAACCATAAACGTGGATTTTTTTAAGATTTTCCAAGGGAACAATAAACGTGGATTTTTTAAAGATTTTCCAAAGGAACCCAAGGGAACAATAGGCGTGGATTTTTTAAAGATTTTCCAAAGGAATCATGGGGAACAAAACGTAAATTTTTGAAAGATATTCCAAATAAACACAAGGGAACAGTAAACCTGGATTTTTTTAAAGATTTTCCAAAGGAACCCAATGGATTTTTTAAGAGTTTCCAAAGGAACCCAAGGATTTTTTTTAAATTTTCCAAAGGAACCCAAGGGTGCAATAAACGTGATTTTTTATAGATTTTCCAAGGGAACCCAATGGGACAATAGACGTGGATTTTAAAGATTTTCCAACTGAACCCAAGGGGAATTTAAACGTAGATTTTTTAAAGATTTTCCAAATGAACCCAAAGGTGCAATAAACGAGGATTTTTAAAAGATTTTCCAAAGGGGGCAATGAACGCGGATTTTTTAAAGATTTTCCAAGGGAACAATAAACGTAAATTTTTTAAAGATTTTCCAAAGGAACAATAGACGTGGGTTTTTTAAAGGTTTTCCAAAGGAACCATGGGGAACAATAAACGTAAATTTTTGAAAGATAATCCAAAGAAACCCAAGGGAACAGTAAACCTGGATTTTTTAAAGATTTTCCAAAGGAACCCAATGGATTTTTTTAAGAGTATCCAAACGAACCCAAGGATTTTTAAGATTTTCCAAGGGAACAATAACCGTGATTTTTTTATAGATTTTCCAAAGGAACCCAATGGGACAATAAACGTAGATTTTAAAGATTTTCCAAATGAACGAAAGAACCAAAGAAACCCAAGGGAACAATAAACGTGGATTTTTTAAAGATTTTCCAAAGGAACCCAAGGGAACAGTAAAACTGGATTTTTTTTAAGATTTTCCAAAAGAACCATGGGGAACAATAAAAGTTTTTTTTTAAGATTTTCCAAAGGAACCCAAATGATATTGTCCATTGACTAATTAAATCTTCTCTCAGAGGATTCTGCCTTTAATCTTAAAGGTCCGAGCGGTTTTTCGCTCCCTTCTTAAAAAATTGAAATTGCCCATCCCTGACATTACTTTGTGTTTGTTGCGGTCATTAACATATGAGTGTAGCCGACCAAATAGGTGAGTAGATGCTGAGAAAAATGTTTATTAGAAGAGAGTGAGCGGCGAGAGAGGCAAACGAGGAGCAAGAGAGCAGAGGTCGTTAAAGATTTTATTATAAATTGACAATTTGTGCTTTTCATGTTATTTTGTTTTTAATTATTTATTTTTATTAATTCTATAATTTTGTTTGATGTTTGTCCACCATGTCAGCGGCTGCCTCTTTTTAATAATATTTTTCTTTTATTATTATTGCTATTGCTGCTGCTGCTGTTGTTGTTAAATTTTCACCGTTTGCCTACTATTTTTGCTTTATAGCGTCGTCATTGTCGGCTATATAGTAGATTAGATATGAGAGTTGAGATGCCAGATATAGTTTTTTTTTTTTTGTTTCTGCTTTAAATTTTTGTTGTTGTTTATAGCTGCTAGTATCCACAAAACGTCTTTTGCTTGAGTGTTTTATTATTTGTTTTATTAATAATTTTTTATTATTTATTGTTACACACTTTTCATTTTTTTATAACTTCACCACCCTAGCTGACAGACAGTTTGTCAACTAAATCGCCTTTTAATAAGGCAATCAATAGAAGAATACACTGCGGATAATGACAAACTGACTGCATGCCTGTCAGCCAGTATGCCTATCTGCTTGCCACTCGTCCCTCATTCGTTGTATGTGTACTAGGTTTTTTGTTTTAATTCTTTTTAAGCATTACCACCACAATAACAACAACCATAAATTCTTAACAATATTGGCATTATTCTGCTTCTTTCTTTCAGAGAAAAAGCAATCTATAGCCTATAGCTTGTCGTCGTTGTCGCACATTGTGTCGCATATTCACCGACTTTTAAGACATACACAGAACTTTTTTTTTTTGCTCGTTAAGGAATCGTAAAGAAAATTCAAATTTTTTTCTTCATCACAATGAGTGTGAGCGTGAGTGTGTCTGTGTTAGGAACGCGCGCGGCTGTTATGGCTCATCGAAATTAAGGAATTTGCCAAAAACAAGAAGCACCACTTAAACCGTGACCGCCCGTTTAACACAAGTGTACGCCGCGCGTTCTTTCCTTCGCTATTTAGATGCAAAACAAAAACGTTGAAGTGGAAAACACGAATAGTTAAAGGAGCTCCTCCAAAAAACACATTTTTATAGTTGAAGAAGAAGTAAAGTATAGACAACTAATGTCCGTCGAAGAGAAGTCGGACATAGCAGTAGTAGTAGCTGTAGCGGCGGAGGAAACACGTAGTGCCACGAAAAAAAAGTAATTTCGTTGTTTTCGTCTTCGTGTATCGACCTTTTTGCATGAACCGTGCGACGCAACTGGAAATGGGAATAAAATTATCACACACAGAAGTTAATGGGTCGCACAGCACACGCTCGTCGCTCGTTCGACAGCCAGCTTCAAGAAGTTTTTGATTCTCTGTAAAATTCGTTTGGGAACGAATTTTCTCTTAGCTGTTTATTTTTTGCGCGCGTAATCGTCGTTTGTTTGTTTTTGTTTTGGTCAACACAAAACACAACAGCCATCCGAAAAGCTTCAAACTGAAAGAAACAAATGTTGTCGCAGCTAAATTTTGGGGATAGAATGTAAACTTTTCGACGTCTCCCAAATGAAAGCTTTCGTGCGTTATAAGAGCGTTATGATTCCGATGCTTTTTTATATAAGAGAAATATTGCTTCGGGGGGAAAATATACCATTGAGGTTCTTTTGAAATGGGATGATGTTGTTGTAACATTTTGATTTAAATTTGAAGAGCAAAGCAAATCTCTTTTGAATTGTTTCCACTTTAATAAAATTTTAATTTTTATGGGTCAAGTTTTTTTTCGGTTGCATTAAATATTAAAGGCTTTGATATACCAATGGTGTACCACAAAGTAAACAAAAACGTCTTCCCACAAACATACCAGAAGAGAAGAAGCCGAAGCCTGTCTAAAATAACTCAATGATATGTGACCTCCTCCTTTTTGTTTTGGTTTGTTTAAAATAGAACAAGCTTTGCGAGGCAGCCCTTTTAAGAATTTCACCTAGGGCGCCTAAAAGTAGGCTATGCCAAACATGGCATCCCGTGGGTGTTTTTAAAGATTTTCAAAAAGAACCCAAAGGGACAATAATCGTGGATTTTTTAAAGAATTTCCAATGGAACCCAAAGGAAAAATAAAAGTGGATTATTTTTTTTTAATTTTAAAACGTAAATTTATTCAAAATTTTCTAATGTAAACCAATAAATGTTGATTTTTAATGATATTCCAACGGAACCCAAAGGAACAACAAAAATTGCTGTTTAAAGGATTTCCAAAGGAACCCAAAGGGACAATATAAGTTTTTTCCGAGATTTTTAACAGAAACCCTTAATCCAAAGAGACAATAAATGTGGATTTTTTTATAGATTTTGCCAAAGTAAACCAAAGGGACAATAAACGTGGATTTTTAAAGATTTTCCAATGGAACCCAAGGGACAATAAAAATTGATTTTTCAAAGGATTTCCAAGAGGACAATAGGCGTATTTTTTTGGAGATGTTCAAGAGGAAATAAACAATAAAGACAATAAACGTGGATTTTTTTAAAGATTTTCCAAAGGAACTCAAGGGGACAATAATCGTGGATTTTTAAAAACTTTTTTATAGATTTTCCCAAAGTAAACCAAAGGGACAATAAACGTAGATTTTTTAAGAATTTCCAATGGAACCCAAAGGGACAATAAAAATTGCTTTTTAAAGGATTTCCAATTTTTCCAGAATTTCAAAAGGTAATAAAAAAATAAAGACAATAAACGTGGTTTTTTAAAGATTTTCCAATGGAAACCAAAGGAACAATAAACGTGTATTTTTAAAGATTTTCCAACGGAACCCAAGGGACAATAAAAATTGATTTTTCAAAGGATTTCCAAGAGGACAATAGGCATAATTTTTTTGGAGATGTTCACGAGGAAATAAAAAATAAAGACAATAAACGTGAATTTTTTAAAGATTTTCCGAAGCAACCTAAAGGGACAATTAAAGTGATTTTTTTAAGATTTCCCAAAGGAACTCAATGGGATAATAATCGTGGATTTTTTAAAGACTTTCCAATGGAACCCAAAGGAAAAAAATAAAAGTGGATTTTTTTAATTTTTAAAGTAAACCAAAGGTATAATAAACGTGGATCTTTAAAGATTTTCCAACCCAATAAAATTCGATTTTTTTAAAGATTTCCAAAGGACCCAAAGGGACAAAATGAGTTTTTTCGGAGATGTTTAAAAGGAACCCTTAAGGACAATAAACGTAGAATTTTTAAAGATTTTCTAAAGTAACCCAAAGAGAAAATAAACGAGGATTTTTTTTAAAAATTTTCCAAAGAAACCCAAAGGGACAATAAACGAGGGACTAAGTAAAGGACAATAGGAGTTATTTATTTATTTTTATTATTTTTATTATTTATTATTTATTTATTATTATTTTTATTATTTTTATTATTTTAATCATTTTTATTATTTTTATTATTTTATTATTTTTATTATTTTTATTATTTTTATTAATTTTATTATTTATTTATTTATTTATTTATTTACAA
>NW_027411977.1:22485466-22552200 GCF_047663935.1 Musca autumnalis
CCACACACATTGAGGAAGGCCACCATCCATGATGGTGGTGGGCGAGGTGGGGGAAGACGATGTTGTGGAATACTACACGCCATGAATCTCATAAATAATAACTTGGTTTAATCCGCATAATTTGCCTATGCCCATATGAACACCGTACCAGCAACGCGTAGTAGAGGAACATGTGATTGGCAGCCCTTGGTGGTGCCTGGGTGGTGGAACACCAACCTTCTTTTTGTCCCATCTAAAACTCTGTGCATTTAACCCGTTTTGATTTCTAATGAAATATTAATGAACTTGTGTTCACATTTCATCCCTGCTCACCCCTTTGATTCCTCCTCCAAATTCTACTTTACTATGTGTGTACACATATCAACAAAATATGTATTTCATACATGTGTATAATTTTTTTGGTAAGCTATAATCCTCTTTAGCCCATCCCCAAAACACCAGGCTTTTAATAAAACAAAAAAAAAACAATTGCCTGAGACAAGTGCAAAATAAGTAAATTATTCTCTTCATTTAAACAGATTAGAAGTGGAAGAGAGAAAACAGATAGAGAGAGAGCAAGATTATATTTTGTATAAGATTACATGTGTTTGGAATACCTAGAAAGCTTTACAAAGCTCCACAATCCATTGCATAGTGAGGTATCACATGAACATTTGGAGGAAATTCCTTTAGATATTCGTCGAGGATAAACCTATGTTTTGTTGGGGTAGTTGATTGCTCGGTATGTTGTTCAACATATTCTCTCTAGGTTCTGTGTTGAGTACTTTATTATTTATTGCTGCTTCTTAAAGATTTGTGTGGAAACATGACAGGGATAAGGGGTGATAAAGAGTCAATTACTTAACGTAAACAATTGTGGGATTAAATATGAATTGTTTTAAGATTAATAGCAATCTACACATGGAATTGAGATTTATAAGGTGTCATTCAATCACAACATTCGACATCCTTTGTCCCCATAAGTAGTGAATAAGTTGCAAACGGGGTATAGTTGTGACATACATATGTACATTGGGGAATATGTAAACTGATGTGAATGGCTGAGTAGTTTACTCCAAATAATTAACAAGGCCTAGGTCGAAGAGATTGGCTAATAGGCCCAACAGATAGACTAAGAGATACGCTGTAGCAACAACAACATCGAATTAATAATACAAATATAAAATTATAAGATAAACTCAAATATAAAGTAGAGTATCACCAAGCAAACAAATCAAATAATACGTCGTAACATTTCGCAATATGTCGTGAGTTCATATTAACTGTGGCCAAAAATAGAAGGAGTTATCATAGGTGCATCAATTTGGTACAAGTACTTATTATTGACTTACAATATCCAGGACAAAAAACTGGGATGGTCGGTCCCCCATAGAACCGTACCTCCCGATTTTTAGTATTTTGTAAGTTTTAGTCACAATGACCAACCGAAATGACAGAAATTTGGTGTTTAGTTTTCGGCAGAGGTACAAAACATTCCAACAGAGAATTATGGGTGTAGGTCCACGTTTTAAAATAGCCCCCCTAGAACGGTACCTCCCAAATGTTCGGTATTTTGAAGCTTTTAGCCTCATTACTACACCTTAATGGCTGAAAATTGGTATTTAGTCTTCGTTGGGGGTAGAAAACTTTCACCATGAAATTTGCCGGTATAGGTCCACGCCTTCATATAGCCCCCATTGGACGGTACCTCCCGATTTTCGGTATTTTGAAGGTTTCAGCCTCATTATCACACCGAAATGGTTGAAAATTGGTATTTAGTCTTCGTTGGGGGTTTATAGCTTTCCACCCATAGAACCGTACTTCCCCATTTTCGGTATTTTGAAGGTTGTGGTCTCAATATCCACCCGAAATGACTGAAATTTGGTGTTCAGTCTTCATATTTTTTGTGAATACATCAAACTTTTGTCTTTAAATATGAGAAATTTCCTTTAAAAACGTTTTTGACCAATTAGTGGTCAAAAACAGCCCATTTTTTGTAAAAAAAAATCGAATTTTGACTTTCGCTGTTCACCATATTTTTTATACCCTCGGCATTTACGCTAACTAGCTATATACACTTTCATACCGGCAAAATGTGCCTCATCGAAATAGTCGTTTTAGACCCCAAATATGTTTGGACGAAATCCGTTTCAGACAATTTGGAGTCGATTTAGCAATGTCCGTCCGTCTGTCTGGCTGGCTGGTGCGCACGATAACTCTCGAACGGATGAGCCGATTTGGTCCAAAATTTGGCTTTCGTAATATTTTGTCCAAACTTAGTTTAAGTTCGAAGATGGGCCATATCGGTCCACTCCTTCAGGTACCTCCCCCACAAAAGTTCGAAAATGTTCGGAAAATTTGTGCGACAGATAACTCTTGAAAGGAGTAACCGATTTGGTCCGTACTTTGCACATCGTTAAATTTCCAATATAGAGTCCATATTGGCCATCGGTTCACTCCTTCGGGTACCTACCACACAAAATTTCGAATAAGTTCAGTTTAGGACCTGCTCTCAGATCGTTTTGATTTTTGTTGTAGCAACTTGTATTTGCTGCCCCCTTACCAAGGTACAATTTTTATCAGGGGCAAGTCCATACTTCCTGAAAAAAAAAGTTGTAAAAATTCCCGATGGCACAATGTGTAGTGGTTGGAGCGCACGATAACTCTCGAACTGACCTGTCGATCTAAAATTTGGCCATCGTAATATTTTGTCTGAACTTAGTTATGTCCGAAGGTGAGACTTATCGGTCCATTCCTTTAAGTACGTCTCCCACAAAATATTCGGAAAAAATTTGCCCACGATAACTTCTGAAGGCAATAATGGATTTGGTTATTTCTACGAGACTTATATCAGGCTTGAATATAAGCTATATGTGTCAACTCCTTCAGGTACCTCCCACACAAAATTACGGAAAAATGCACTTTAAGGGCTGCTTTCGAATCGTTTTTATCTATGTTGTAACAACTTGTATTAGCTGCCCCCATTACGACGGTGCAAGTTTTTTTCAGGGGCAAGTCCATACTTCCTGAGAAAATAGACTGAGAGCTTTTAAAATCCCAATGGCACTATGCGTACGATAACTCTCGGACGGATCAGCGCATTCGGTCCAAAATTTGGCCTTCGAAATATTTAGTCCAAACTAAGTTTAAGTTTGAAGATTGGCACTATCGGTGCGCACCTTCCGGTAACTCCCCCCACCCCCAAAAGTTAAAAAAATCACTATAATAGTACACGCTAAATCTGCTGAACGGAGCACCCAGACCTTGGATCTAATATGTTGTCCAAATGTAGTTTTACTTCAGAAATCGGTCTTTTAATAATGGTACCTCCCCCACAAAAGTTCAACATTTTTGTTTAAGGGCAGTTTCTTTGTGGTCCTGTTTAAGCAATTTTATGTTTTTCGTGGGCTTCCTTCTTCCTGACATCGTGGCCCAAAACCTCTAAATTATATGGTGACTAACTGAAATTCGATATAGTCAAGAGATGGACGTTTCAATTGACACAGGCTGAGACTATATCTCTGTCGGCAAAGCCTGATACTTTTTTACTTGTTAATGGGTATTTTTAAAAGTCTCTCGTTCAAAAGCAAGATTATTACGTACTTAATAAGCTAACAAAAATATATGACGATCGGTCCATTCGTTTTCGAGCTATAGCCAACACCCCAAAACTCTCTGTTAAAAAGGGGTTAACCCCTGAGTGAGGTGGTCACTGAAAAAGAGAAATAACATGTTCTTCTGCAAACCTCTGCAGCTGGAACCTTTATACATTTGAAGTACATTTTTTCCCACTCCACTAATTTTAAAATTTGGTTCACAAAATTGGTGTACTAAGTACCACTGTACTAAGTAGCTGTAAACACCATATGATCACTATTCACTTCCAAACAAAATTAAATCCATGTTTATTACATCCAAAGCTACTGCAAAAAATTACTTTAGAACGATAAATAACTTTAAATATTAAATTATTGGAGCATAATAAAAGTTATTAATTTTAGTAAAATAAGGACAAAAATACATATTTCCAACAATTATCGGATTTGAACCTTCACATAATTCAAATTCCTTCAAATTGAAATGTTTACAATCAATTCTTATCAATAAATTTGTATTCCGAAGTACTTGATTTTGACCATTTTTGGCCGCGGTCGTGACACTGTGTGTCGTCGTTACCTCGCATTCCTTAGCAACAACATCAATGCCAAAGTAGATCATAGGGAATGCTACCTACTACAATAATAGCATGTCGTCTGAATGTCATTATCCTCCCATATTTTAATAACATCGTCTCGGCCAAAACTATCCCCGCAGCACAAACTAAACCCGTCATGTAATCTACCATAATGGACATCGATTAGGACGTTGGACAACAACAAATCTCAACTATTTGTGGGAGACCTGAAGACAAACTGTACTGCATCGTGCTGGGCGAACATATTTCCATCGCGTCGTCTACATCAGAATACGATACTTGCAGCAGTTAACACCATATTTTAATCTTCCGGGATAAGATTGAAAAAGTAGTGAAGTTCATGAGTCGTCAGAAGTTCTTGGTCGCACCGGTGCAAGAAACCAAGCTAAAGCACTATAGGCCCAAATCCATTTTTTCTGACTAAAACTGTTTCTATGACTTTTTTGTATTGGTGTTTATCTGTATTCATAATCACCCATGGTAATCACCAAAGGTAATAGAAATACCCAGCTGACTGAACTGGGCTGTAATGTTAGTGTAAAATTCCGTACGACATTTTATATTTTTTTTCTATTTTCGATATATACATATGAGGGATATACATATATTTTTTGAGGAAAAAATATATCATGCAGAAAAACAACTATTTTCCATAGAGACTTCTTCATATCAATTACATGTAACCTCCTCCAAGTCAGAATGACGTGCCGCACTCTAACACACTGCTTATGGAGGTGGGACAACATTTGTTAATATGTGTGGTATTCTGCTAAATTTGAAAAAAAAAATGAAGCCCTTATAAACATGGGGTTTTTTTTATTTCAAAAACAAAAGATTCGAACACCTTCTCCCTTTTCAATGATATTCCAGCAATCCCAAACATTTTTTGCAAGAATTCTACTTTCTGCGAGAAACTAACCATTTAGTGGAATGATATGGAAACATGCAAATTGAAAACAGAATGAATTTACATTCATGTTTTTCAAAATATTCAATCAAAAGTATAAAATATTAGTTTTTTTAAATTGCAATAAATTATATATGTACATTTCCTTGTTTTGTTTACATATACCGATGACACTAACATTAAGCGGCCCATACACTATCAAATTTTGATGTCAATATTTGTAGTAGTATGCGAAAATTTTTCAAAATATGAGAAGGTGTGTGTGAATATTATGGATTGAGGAAAATCAAAATAATTTTGATTTTCAAAATGAAACCCAGCCATGGCACAATTACCCAGGTAGTGGCATCGTAAAATTTTGAATATGTTATGTCAAAACTTTCTTTATGTTGTTGGGGAAATGACAACAAAAATATTTTTTTATAAGGGGATTTGACTTTTCATATTCGATCAGCTGGTGTGATACCACTACCTGGTAGTTCTGTCATGAACCCAGCCAATCCGATGAATGGTTTATTTTCAAATTGTCAAAAAGCAATTCTGAAAAAAGAACATTGTGTTTGTGAAGAAATGAAAAAAAATATGTTCATTAATTTTTAGAGGAAGATCTGAAAATTACCGTTGCAGATTAAAGGCTGATGAAATGCTTTGCTACACACTTATCAAGCACACACGTACGTAAGGGGTTCATCGGCTGGAAAAGCCAATTTCTATGTGGTTGTTGTTGAGCTGTATTTGTTGTAGTATTTACTTTACCTTGTTTGTTCTACTATGATAATAACCGTCACAAAATATTAATTCAGAATAATTTTCACCCAAAATTTGCCCAAAACCGTTAAAATACATTAAACAGGGTAATCGCACTGTTAATCATTTTTGGTACGAAGGGTTTGTACCTTCTAAGAAGTCAAAATGTAAAATTACAGGCAAATCAGCTTAAAAATGTGGCTACAATTGTCAAAATATCATAAATTGGGGGTACCCTTAATGGGTGCTAACATCCAACGTGGACCTATGTGGAAAATTTTTAGTGTAGAAATTTTCTGGACATTCAAAATAAAAATTCCAAATTCCAAATTTTCAGAAAAATCGGTTCAAAATTGTGTGTCCTAGACATACGTTTGTACCAGCTGAATACCAAATATTTCGGAATTTGATGCAAGATGAAAAAATTATGCTTCCTTTTTCAAAATTATCCAGCAAAAGAGAGCGTGTTTGGAGTGATTTTTGGAGAGTTCTGTGACTGAGAACTTGCAAATTTTGCTGGGAAAATTTGTCGCGTAAAAATTTGTAAGTTCGGCCTTTTCGGACTTTTAATCAGCTGTTCAATGTAAACAACTTGAAATGTTAACATTTTTGACTAAGAAAATTTCACAATTTCAATTTTTTTTATTTTAAAGCGTTGTAGATAGGATTACTGCTTCAAATAAGTCAAATGCAATTTTAAAATTCATGTTTTTGTTCCATTTGTTTTAAAATATCAAAAGAAACAAAAGCAATTTTCATACATTTTCAGAAACAGCTGACTTTCTTGCAAGTTTTTGCAAAATGTTGTTCAATAACTTTCTGCAATTTTTCTTGCTTGAGAGAGTAAAATTCACCGAGAGAGGTTGCTGGAACTGACTGAGTAAATATTGCTGGGAAAGTTATCGTATGCACCTATTATCAGAAAATATTGCACACTCAACACAAATCTCAACTTTGACAACTTCTCGTCTAACGGTAAATACAAATTTAGAATAAACAATATTTTGGATTGGAATCGAAGTATATTGCGAAGAAAACAACAACAAAAATTACTTTTGACCAAAGAATTCACATTGGCGACCAATGTGTGTTGTGATGGAAAGAGCGTTCTAAGGAAAGAGCGCACCAGTACTCGAGATTATAGGTCTAACATCAGCTCGCTATTGGAAGGCAATATCCGCCTATTAGGTAATGGCGTTAACAGAGGAAATACATACATATATGCGTTTTGTACATTGATGAGGATTATGCCCCTCCAGAATTAGCGGAGAGTGCCACTGTTCGCCAGACAAAACTATCGTTTCATTTCTAAACTAGTAATATCTTTTTTTTTCAAAACTATAATTTCATTTCTAAACTCGTAATATCTTTTGGGCCAGACCATTTCCAATTGTAGATTGCCCGACGATAGCACCACCTCTGAGCGTCCAATTCTACGGTGGCGGGTTCTTCGATACCGGATGGTCCCGAAACCAAATAGCACCCGTGTTTCGGCCAACGCACTATAGGCAATTAAGTAAGATAAAGCATAGAATCTTTTTTTAACATTTTTTATTTTGTCTTCAAAATTTTGATTTTAACTTCGAATTATACCGCGAGTTTTGAATATTTTTTAAAACAAATTACACATCCATAGAATTTGCATGTTCTTTCTTCGAATCAAATTAGAAAACTCGCGTTATTAAAAGTGCAAAAATCGATTTTTTGCCTAAAAACCTGCCCAAATTACCTATAGCGCAACGGCTGCCACCTCAGTGTACATATGTTTGTAGTTGTATTGTTTTTTCCGTGTTGTGAGTAGCATATCGCGGACCGTACCAGGACCAAATTGGATGTGATCGGTGTGTCACATCCGTATCCATCAGCCTCACCTTCGGCGAAATGCAATATATATCGGGAACAGGTGCATCTCAGGGGATATGCATCTCTGGGACTATGTTGTTGAGTCATCGTCGACATGAAAATTCGAGACTCTCTCGCAGTCCCCCAAACAGTCGTTGCTGTTCCATACTCCCTGGAAATGCATCATTTTTGCAATCATCACAGAAGATGGGGAACTAGCTTTCCTCTTACAACAGTCTGTTCAATACAGTGCTATCTCGTATGAGCCCGATAGGTACATGGAATGTATGGGGGTTAGCAGTCAAGTGTGGCACTGCCGAGGTAGAGTTGCTTAACATCCCGCCGATAAATGGCTGTTCTCCATGTTATTGGCTCAACATTAGCCCGCATTTGGATGGTCATAATTGACTTGTCCGAGGGAACTTTAATGCAGATTATTATCTCTAGAGTGAAACAGGGAGTTCCACATGGTGGGTGATCTCGGGATCTGCTTAATCTCCACCTTTCCTGTATTCCACATTCTCCGAACGGCATAGAGATCGTTACATATGCGAATGATTGTACGATATTGGCGTCGGGTACCTTCCCTAATGTCATTTGTGAAAGTCTGAATTGCTATCAATCTTATCTCCGCACTAGACATATGAGAGAAGTGAACACAGAACTAAATACCCTGGTCGATGATAACCGAATTTCGAACACTAACTATGCCAAGATTCAAGGGGTAACTTTCGATATTATGTTAACTTCATCCGCTCATATCACAGCAATCTACGACAAGCTGAGATGTAGGATAAAGGTCATCAGGTCCTTAGCCGCCTTCACTTGTTGTGCAGTATAAAGAATCCTTCTAGACCATATATAACGCGTAAAACATTCAAAACATAATGTCATACTCTCGTCATTGATATCACCGTACAAAACATCTGTACAGCATGCGGCACAGGACCGAAGATGGAGCCAGAACCGGATTAAGTAAGAAAACGAACAAACATACCATATGCGTTTACAACAATAACAACATGAGGCTAGAACTTTGTGCATACTCTTCCTTAGTAAAGCTGATACCATCGTGTCTATGGGTCTCGGACACTTCTATTTTTTAAAGATTTACAAACTCACTTTTATTCGTAGTTATTGAATAGCAAAAAAACATCCGATTCTACTTTTTTATAAAAAAAAACTATGTACTTACTTTGTTATCACTATCTGTTGTATTGCCAGATCCAAAACTGGCTAAGGAACATCTGTCGTGATCATTTTCAGTCAATGGATCATCTAAATCACGTGAAGAACGCTGTGATGAACCCGAATTCTTGGCTGGTGATTTTGGCAGGGTAAGTGAGGTGCCAGAGAAGCATGATTCTTGCATAACTTCACGCAGTTTTTTGGTCCAAATCTGGAAGACGGAAAGAATAAATATGAATAAATAAACAATGTATTAAAGAAAGAGAAAATAATGCTTCAATACGAGGTCCTATTTTTACGTCGTTAATGGGGATCGGAAATTTACGCAATAGAATTTTCGGCCTTGATCAAGAGCATTATTACTCTGATCATTAGTATATTGACATCATAGTATATTGATCTTTTTTTTAATAATAATTTGACCTTTGGCCAACTCAATATTAATTTTATTGAAAAACTTACCTGTTTGGTTTCTAAACTATTAGCTTTAAGTACAATGCGACAATCAGACAGCATTGGTGATCTGCCAGTCCAAACGGCAAACTTGGTTTCATCGCCTTCAATGTGTTCGGTTATACCGAGATCTAAAAGAAAAGAAGAAACAAAAACAAGGTTAGTACAGAAATCAAATCAAATTTCCAAAGTTTACAACTCACCTGTGGTCATTAATTTACTCTTAAACTGATATTTAGCCGATCCATTAGAATCCTTGACCTCTTTGGCGAACAGTAAATACATTTCGAATAGAAATACTCTTCTATCACGTCCTTTACGTATCAATTGCTTGGTATCCCAGGCTTGGAATGCATCTTGCAATACTACTTCCCCCAAACTGTCAATGGAGACATCACAATTTTCCAACAGCGACAAATGCATGGCATCATTTGCCTTTTTGGGTACATTTAACATTACCTCAAGACCTTCCTTAATTTCACCATGTGATTCTTCACAGCACGATAGCAAATCTTTGAGTAATAGCTGATATTTGGTTATTCTTTGCACAGGTTTGATGAGATAAGCCGGCAGAGGATGTTCCACTTTGTGTTTATGTTGTAGATCATCAAAATAGTTGCCAGCATGTTGTACCAGAAGATTATTTGATGTTGGCTTATTTTTACAATAGTGGACATACATATCAAATTTACTCGCCCAGGTGACGAAGCAATGGCCCACATCTTCGGGCATTGTTTCGTATTTTTCCAATTCACGTAAAAAGATTTTATTGTGAAAGTTGTAAATTTCCCGAATATTACCAAAGATAATATCCTCCTTGCCATGCAGGGCAGCCGGTACCCCTTGACCAAAACGAAATTCTTCCAAGAAACATTTAATGCATGTATCCAAATCTTTGACATAGGCTCTTTCGGTTTGCATTAGTTCAGCCATAATGAACTCTTTTCGGCGGGCTGATTTACGTTTCTCTTCATTGATTTCCTTATTAGCAACTGTTTGTGAGGTAGTCAGCTTTGCTTCCAGAGTAGGATCTGAATGACGATCGTTAGACGATGATGATGATGAAATGGAACCAATACCAGAACTCATCGATGCATTGGCATCAGATTCACCAATCATACCCAAAGATTTTTCTAATTGTTCCCTATATGAGTCCATGCGATTGCTAAAGTCTTTATACCTTTAGAGTGGGGAGGGACGGGGATGAGGAGATTGATGAATTAATAACTATATTTGCTCATGTGTTTGTTGTTCGGTCATGGGTTATAAGGAATGCTTTTGGAAAATTGCCAAGGAATTCATTTCAAAAGGCTCGGATTTTTTTAAAGATTTTTAGGAGCAACCAAAGACCACAAAATACGTGTATTTTTTAAAGATTTTTAGGAGCAACCAAAGACCACAAAATACGTGTTTTTTGAAGATTTTTAGGAGCAACCAAAGACCACAAAATACGTGGATTTTTTAAAGATTTTTAGGAGCAACCAAAGACCACAAAATACGTGGATTTTTTAAAGATTTTTAGGAGCAACCAAAGACCACAAAATACGTGGATTTTTTAAAGATTTTTAGGAGCAACCAAAGACCACAAAATACGTTGATTTTTTAAAGATTTTTAGGAGCAACCAAAGACCACAAAATACGTGGATTTTTTAAAGATTTTTAGGAGCAACCAAAGGCCATAAAACAGCGGATTTTTTAAAGATTTTTAGGAGCAACCAAAGACCACAAAATACGTGGATTTTTCAAAGATTTTTAGGAGCAACCAAAGACCACAAAATACGTGGATTTTTAAAAGATTTTTAGGAGCAACCAAAGACCACAAAATACGTGAATTTTGTTAAAGATTTTTAGGAGCAACATAAGACCACAAAAACGCGTATTTTTAAAGATTTTTAGGAGCAACCAAGGACCACAAAAAAGCGGATTTTTAAAGATTTTTAGGAGCGACCAAAGACCACAAAATACGTGGATTTTTTAAAGATTTTTAGGAGCGACCAAAGTCCACAAAAACAAAAGATTTTAGGAGCAACCAAAGACCACAAAAAAGTGGATCTTTTAAGGATTTTTAGGAGCAACCATAGACCACAAAAACGTGGATTTTTTAAAGATTTTTAGGAGCAACCAAAGACCACAAAATATGTGGATTTTTTAAAGATTTTTAGGAGCAACCAAAGACCACAAAATACGTGGATTTTTTAAAGATTTTTAGGAGCAACCAAAGACCACAAAATACTTGGATTTTTTAAAGATTTTTAGGAGCAACCAAATACCACAAAATACTTGGATTTTTTAAAGATTTTTAGGAGCAACCAAAGACCACAAAATACGTGGATTTATTAAAGATTTTTAGGAGCAACCAAAGACCACAAAATACGTGGATTTTTAAAAGATTTTTAGGAGCAACCAAAGACCACAAAATACGTGGATTTTTTAAAGATTTTTGAGGCAACCACAAAATAGCTGGATTTTTTAATGATTTTTAGGAGCAACCAAAGACCACAAAATACGTGGATTTTTTAAAGATTTTTAGGAGCAACCAAAGACCACAAAATAGCTGGATTTTTTAAAGATTTTTAGGAGCAACCATAGACCACAAAAACGTGGATTTTTTAAAGATTTTTAGGAGCAACCAAAGACCACAAAATATGTGGATTTTTTAAAGATTTTTAGGAGCAACCAAAGGCCACAAAATACGTGGATTTTTTAAAGATTTTTAGGAGCAACCAAAGACCACAAAATACTTGGATTTTTTAAAGATTTTTAGGAGCAACCAAATACCACAAAATACGTGGATTTTTTAAAGATTTTTAGGAGCAACCAAAGACCACAAAATACGTGGATTTATTAAAGATTTTTAGGAGCAACCAAAGACCACAAAATACGTGGATTTTTAAAAGATTTTTAGGAGCAACCAAAGACCACAAAATACGTGGATTTTTTAAAGATTTTTGAGGCAACCACAAAATAGCTGGATTTTTTAATGATTTTTAGGAGCAACCAAAGACCACAAAATACGTGGATTTTTTAAAGATTTTTAGGAGCAACCAAAGACCACAAAATAGCTGGATTTTTTAAAGATTTTTAGGAGCAACCAAAGACCACAAAATACGTGGATTTTTCAAAGATTTTTAGGAGCAACCAAAGACCACAAAATACGTGGATTTTTAAAAGATTTTTAGGAGCAACCAAAGACCACAAAATACGTGGATTTTTTAAAGATTTTTAGGAGCAACCAAAGACCACAAAATACGTGGATTTTTTAAAGATTTTTAGGAGCAACCAAAGACCATAAAATAGCTGGATTTTTTAAAGATTTTTAGGAGCAACCAAAGACCACAAAATACGTGGATTTTTCAAAGATTTTTAGGAGCAACCAAAGACCACAAAATACGTGGATTTTTAAAAGATTTTAAGGAGCAACCAAAGACCACAAAATACGTGGATTTTTAAAAGAATTTTAGGAGCAACCAAAGACCACAAAATACGTGGATTTTTAAAAGATTTTTAGGAGCAACCAAAGACCACAAAATACGTGGATTTTTTTAAGATTTTTAGGAGCAACCAAAGACCACAAAATACCTGGATTTTTTTAAGATTTTTAGGAGCAACCAAAGACCACAAAATACCTGGATTTTTTAAAGATTTTTAGGAGCAACCAAAGACCACAAAATACGTGGATTTTTAAAAGATTTTTAGGAGCAACCAAAGATTCGTTAAAGATTTTTAGGAGCAACCAAAGACCACAAAATACCTGGATTTTTTTAAAGATTTTTAGGAGCAACCAAAGACCACAAAATAAGTGGATTTTTTAAAGATTTTTAGGAGCACCAAAGACCACAAAATAAGTGGATTTTTTAAAGATTTTTAGGAGCAACCAAAGATTACAAAATCTTGGATTTTTTTAAGATTTTTAGGAGCAACCAAGGACCACAAAAACGCATATTTTTAAAGATTTTTAGGGGCAACTAAAGACGACAAAAAACTTGGATTTTTTAAAGATTTTTAGGAGCAACCAAGGGCCACAAAAACGCATATTTTTAAAGATTTTCAGGGGCAACTAAAGACCAAAAAAAAACTTGGATTTTTTAAAGATTTTTAGGAGCAACCAAGGACCACAAAAACGGATATTTTTAAAGATTTTTAGGAGCAACCAAAGACCACAAAACACGTGGATTTTTTTAAAGATTTTTAGGAGCAACCAAAGACCACCAAAACGTGGATTTTTTAAATATTTTTAGGAGCAACCAAAGACCACAAAAAGCGTGGATTTTTTAAAGATTTTATGGACCAAACAAACACCATAAAAACGTGGATTTTTTAAAAGATTTTATGGACCAACCAAAAACCACAAAAACGTGGATTTTTAAAGATTTTTAGGAGCAAACAAAGACCACACAGAAAGTGGATTTTAAAGATTTTTGGGAGCAACCAAAGACCACACAGAAAGTGGATTTTAAAGATTTTTGGGAGCAACCAAAGACCACAAAAATCGTGGATTTTTAAAAATGTTTAGGAACAACCAAAGACCACAAAAAAAAACGTGTTTTTTGGCGATTTTAGGAACAACCACCGACCACAAAAAACGTGGATTTTTTAACGATTTTTAGGAGCAACCAAAGGCCACAAAAAACGTGGATTTTTAGACGATTTTAGGAACAACCACCGACCACAAAAATCGTTGGTTTTTAAGATTTTTAGGAGCAACCAAATACCACAGACTTGGATTTTTTTTTTTTGAGATTTTTAGGAGCGTGGAGTTTTTAAAGATTTTTTTGGGAAAGATCAACGACGACAATAAGTGAGGATTTTTTGAAGATTTTTGGGAAATATAACAGACGGCAGACGGGAACGATAATAGACCGCATATAAGAGAGGATTTGTAGGGACAAACAATGACCACAATAAACGTGGATTTTTAAAGATTTTAGGGGGAAACAAGGACAACAAAAAACGTGGATTTTTGTAAAAGATTTTTAGGGGCACATGCTCTGGTTTTTTATATATTTTTAGGAGCAAACGTATTCACCGCCAAAAGGAGAGGAATAGTATTTCCATAGTTATCTTTTGTATAGTGAGGAGATAACATACATCAACGACCAGCAGTCTCCAATCTTCTGTTCCTTATAACCCACTCCTCCTCACTTCAATTACAAAAAAAAAATGTTCAACTTACCTTTGATCCACTGATGCCACCCATTGTTTAATCGAACTAGCATGGGCATGACCCTTCTCCACCAAACTATCAGCTAATTGTATTAGAAGTTTTACACGCTCCCTCGTCTCTTTGGCTGTGCCACGGAATTCATTGTGCTCTTTGAGCAAACCTTCGGTTTCTTCGCGAGTTTTACCCACCAAATTGGTGCGTGACGATAGATAAGCTTCACCCGTATTATGGATCCATTCAATGGCCTGTTTAGCGCTACGCTCAAATAATACAAATTGTTGACATTGATCGAGTGACTTTTTACGTTGTGTCCAGAATTCGAGTACTTGATTTTCCTGGGTCAAGAGTTTATCCAATATGGTTTTGACACGATTTTCACAATTGCCCTGTGATTGGTATTCGTAGTATTGTTGTGAACGATTGGCATATTTAAGGAACGTTTCGGCGGTACGACGTGCCAGTGTACAGGCCTTGAGGAAGGCTTCCTTTTGCTCTTGATGTTTGGAAATGAGTTGGACAATAGTTTGGGCTTTATCACTGGAACCGCCACCACCACACCAATCATCTTCGCGGCGATATTCTCGCTCCAAACTATCGAGAACTGAGCACACCTGCTCAGCAGTTTTGTAAAAATTGATTGAAGCTGTTACCAATTTGTGGCGCTCTTCAGCATAGGTCACCAATTGTTGCCATTTCTTGGTAACATCATCGGATATTTCTCTTATCGATTGGGGATCATAGTGATTGGCATTGATAAGGGCATCTGCACGATATTTCACCTGCACAGCTGAGGTGTGGGTCTTTTCAATGGCCACCTGGAATTGTTCGTGTTCTTTGCGTAACTGTTCGGCCTCTTGTAAACTGTTGGGTGTTACAAAACTGGCCACGAGCATTGCCTCACCATTTCGTATCCACGATATAACTTGATTGGCGTCATTTTGAAATTGACACAATTGGACAGCTTGCTCCAGTTTGGCCCTCTTAGCCTCGGAAAGTTCTTCCAAATCAATTTCCCGTTCACGCAAGAAATTCAATAGATATTCAATTCTAGCCTGAGCAGTGTGTGTGGCATCTGCCATCGATATAAAACCAGCCGATTCAAACATTTGCAATAATTCCTGGCCCTGCTCCAGCACCTCATAGGTGGCATTTTGTATATCACTAACAGATTCGTTGTGCATGCGTATCAATTGCTCAGCCTTTTGATAGTCCCTCGACAAATCGGCATGTTGTAACTCTTCCGACCATATTTCCAATTGTGATGACAACTCCATGGCATCACGCTCAAAGTAACGCAGACGTAAAATTAAATCAGCTCGGAATTTACGTGCCGACCACAACTCTTCCAGTTCCACTTTTTGCTTAGATAACTTTTCCAGGGCCGCCTCTAATGCTGATACCGATCCCGTGTTATCAGCATATTCCAAGGAACGCATTTCCTGCAGCAGAGCCTCACCCTGGGCTATCGTCTGCATACAACCTTTCAATGTGTTATCTTGCTGCTCGCGATACTGTTGCAAAAGTCTTTCTATGCCCTCCAGATTCTCCTGAGATAACATGGTCTCATCGCTGGAAACATCGGCTCTTAGCTGATCTATCCAGGCGGTGACCTCCTTTTCATGGGTGTAAAAAATTACAGCCATGTCAAGGCGTCGCCGTCTTTGTTCAACGCGTTCAGCAAAGCTGGCCACCTGTATTTCCAGCTCATGAGCAACCGAGTATATCTCATTGGGATCGGCCTCACCACTGCGTGCCAATTCATCGGCCGCAGCCAATAACTTCTCCGCATTGCTGTAGGTATTTTGGGCAACATTTTCAAAATGTTCGTGAGACTTTTGATAGACGCGGGCCTTTTGTAGATTGCGGCCTATGCCGGTATTCTTGCGCACAAAAACCTCGCCGTGATTCTTTAGCCAATCCAAGACCTGTTTAACATCCTCTTGGAAGAGGCGCAGAGCCAATGTTTGGTGAAGGCGTATCTTTTCCTGATGCCATTTCGATTCCAAAGAACGATGATGACCCAATATTTGGTGGATAACGGCCAGGACATGAGAGGCTCCTTCACTGTAATCGGCTGCGGGATTTTGTCGTCCATATTTGTTGTAGCTGCTGTTTTTGCGATGATCCGGGACTCCGGGCGGAGGTGGTTGATTGCAAACCTGGACCAAATGATCCAATTGATAAAGTAATTTTTTGCTGGTTGAATGGACCTCGGTGTAGGCCTGACACATAGCCTCATACAACGACTGATGGGTGCGTATGGCTGTCTCCAGGCTTTGTATATCTGAGGGTAAAGGTTGTGAGGCCTGACAGGCAGCAGCCCAAGAGGCTACACTATTGCAATACTGTTCGGCTTTGTGGTGGAATAAAACACTTAACTGCAACACAGCTGTCCTCTCATCCAGTCCAGCTGCAAAGTCTTTCCAAGTACGATCTAATCGAGTGGCCAATGTTTTGATGTTCTGAGCTGCATAATGTTGACTTTCTATTAGGCGGGATGCCACTGCCAAAATGCGATCTATATTAACCGAAACATTCATTGAGGCCACGGCAAATTTTTGATGTTCATCTTGCAGTGACTTGGCCACGGAGTAATTGTGACCTATCTCAACATAGGACATTTGAAACACATCTCGGTTATGCAAAATCCAATCGAACATTTTTTCGCAGTCCTGTTCGAAGAGGCGCCATTGGAAACATTGATCCAATTTCACCTTTTTATGCTGCCACAGGGTCAGCAAACGCTGCTGGCCGGAATGGATGAGGTCAATTTGTCTTAAAGCTTTGCTAATGGCTGCCGACATATCGGGATTGTTTGTGGGCACCCGAAATTGTTGCGAGGCATTTTGTGATTGGGATGATGTGCTGGAATCATTGCCACTGCCCATGCATTCAGCACCAGCGACACCCTGAAAACCAAAGGTTAGTTTTTTTTTTTCTTTAATTTTGAAGAAATTTATTTGCAAACTCACCGCTCCACCACTACCTCCACCGGTCATATTAATTTTGGCCAATAGCTTTTTACCCTGCACATCCAAATCCTCAATGGGCAACTTGAGGATTTTCTTTTTCATCTCATTGTGATGGTCCAAGGCATGGCGGGCCCCATTGACATCCTCTGCAAAATCGTTCCTTTGCAAATCCTCCTGCAGGTCATCTATGCGATCAGCCAAATCACTGGCCTGCCAAAAGAAATCCTCTATGGCCAAACGGGCATCGGTCCACTGCTGATGGTCATACATTTGATTACCATCAAAATCACTGGTCAATTGGCTGGGCTCAGCTATTTTGTTAAGGGCCTCAATCGATATATTCGAAGTCTCAAATTTATATTTGTGTGATGAGATGGAGGCACGTTGTTTTTGCCAAAAGTTATCGGGTTTTATGATGACAACATTGTGGATGTTGGCACTGAAATGCTCCTGCAACACTTTCAATATGGCCTTGACATTCGTTGAACAATTGCCATTGCCGCGCATATCAATGATGACAGTGAAACCTAGATTTTTTGCCGAATCGCTGAAAGAAGAATGAAGAGAAAGAAGAAATGGAAAAACTCATTACTAAACCATCAACAACATGAATAGAAATAAAGTAAACGACGACGGCAAGGACGGCAGGAAGGAAGGGTGTTAGAAAGGGGGAAACATAGTTAACAAGTGTACGTGTGTGTGCGTGTGTCCCAAACCAACTACATGTATTTACTTATACCCTTCTTACACTTCCCGCTCCCACCCTCTCCCTAAGCCATTTAATTTCTCATCATAAAATCTATTACATCTCGGTACGTATGTTTTACACTTTTGCTAAAGACGACTTGTCAACGAGCTAGCTACAGAGCGAACGAACGAACAGCAACAAAAACTATTCTAAAGACACTTCCTTTATACAATTGCTAGTAGTTCCTTCTCTAACTGTTGGCATCCTCCTCTTATCAACCCCTACATCTACCCAACTTATCATTACGGCCCATTTAAAAAAACTAAAGATGGACTCACAATTCCAAAGACTAATAGAACATGATGAATGCCACCACCACCACCACACAATGCCGAGCAAACAACATTCACATACCCATACACCAACCCATTCAGCCATCCATCTATCCATTCAGGCACTCAGTTCCGTATTCGATTGTTGGAAAGGGTAGCATAGAGAAGAAGTACAAGAGAATGCATTCACAATGAGAGTCACGCGTTGCTTTTGAATTCTTTAGAATTACAACTGCATCACATATGGATGGAATGATAGATGAATTGTTGGGGGGGAAAACTAAAATAGAATATAAAGTTTGGAACAAAAGATACGTATTTGCAAATGCAACCAACCAACCAGCCCCCCATTTAAAATGTCATTGCAGCAGCTTTTAGCACACACAGCAGCAGCACATTTTAATTTGAAAGATTTTCAAATTTGATGAAATATAATGGAAAAAGCTCAAGTTTTGCTAGATATGTTTCAGCTGCTAAAGAGTGTTTTTATATGGAAAGATTTTCTTACGGTATGATCACGAGGTCAGAATTGTATACAATACTATTCTCCGTTCTATGACACTATTGTTGTGAAAAGTACCCTTAGGTACTTGGGACATGA
The DNA here is from genome assembly GCF_047663935.1 of Musca autumnalis. Lineage (NCBI taxonomy): Eukaryota > Metazoa > Arthropoda > Insecta > Diptera > Muscidae > Musca > Musca autumnalis. The sequence continues at coordinate 22,504,535 of NW_027411977.1, forward strand.
GACATAGTCTATGCATGCAAATATCTATGAGATTAATATTATCAATCCTATTGGCATAGGACATGTTGCTAATTAACGTTTAGAATTGGCTAAATTAGAGCTCCTTTTATACGTAAAACAAGTTCACCCATAAGAACGAATAAAACTAATACTGAGTCGCCTTGATCCTCATATTGAAGCAGGGATGCTTCTGAGGCAAAAATCGCTGCATCCAATTACGCACCATAGGTTTGTAGCGATTTTTACCTTGAAACAGATGACAATCCTGCTTAAACAGTGGTTTTTGTACGTCAAAAATCACCACATGTAGCGGGAAAACCACCAACTTGTCACCCCTGTATTGAAGGTTATTTTAGGGCTTTGTAGGCTAGTTACGCTCATATCGGTACTGTGGAAACAGGTAACAGTGTCTTATATTCCCAAAGGCTGGGAAGCCAAGCTACTCGTTGCCGAAAGACAATCAATCCATCCATTCGGCTCTAAGATAGCTCTATTGAATTGGATTGAATGCTGTAAAGAAGACTAATCAATTTTAAGATTGTAGAGAGCTGCGTAAGGAATCAGTCGCTAAAGGTACCTCACAGGGAGGAGTTTTATCTTCTTTTCCATGGCTTCTGGTGGTGAATGGGATTCTCAAGGAATTATATAGACTAGGAACTAAAGTAGTTTCCTGTGCTGATAATAGTCATTCTAATCGGTGGAACACTGAGGAGCACACCAAGAGGACCCGAATTGCACTCTACTCCTGTAAGAACTACATAGGATGGCTGTATATGACAGTGGTCTGCCCGATATTGACGAGCTGCGTACACGGTGCTCTGAATCAAATTTAAATGGAAGGAGCTTAAACCTGGGATATTTTTGCGGATTCTGAAACTACAATGTTCATAGATGAGAAAAATCAAAAAACAAAAAAATCTCGATTCAAGTTGACATTTTTAGGGGTTGTTTAGGTTTTCACGATTTTGCTTAGAAACCGCAAGTCCTATCAAAATGAGACTGAAGAAAATGTTGTAGCTATGAAAATTCTCTACAACATTGACGTTTACGGTTTCTTCGTAGGTTTTACCATTTTTGAGATATTGTAGTTCAAATTGGTACAATGCACTGACTGTATCGCCCCCTTATAAAACAATGTCATGAATGTCATGAGTATCAAGCATTCTGATGTGCCGTTAGGCTTAAGGAGCTCAATTTGTGGCATTGTCCATGGTTCGGACATGCTAGCGTTCAACAGCGGATAGGTAGCCAGATTGGGCTAAGTGACGGGCGTGAAACTGACTACATTTCCCAAATCCAGGACTTTGACATGGCAGAGGTAATAAACCCTGATAGAAGTGAGTAGGAGCAGGGCACACCATTTCCTGTTGGCCTATTCATCTTTACTGATGAGTGGAAGATGTAAAAAGGTATGGGAGCTGGTGTGTATTGTGAAGAACTGAAAATCGGGCGCTCATATGAACTTAACGACGAATGTAGTGTTTTTCAGGCAGAAGCCTTTGCAGTGCTGAAAATCTTAAAACTAAATATTCAGTCTGCTCCAAAGGCGTTAGGATCCTACACTATTAAATATAATTCTGTTCAAATCGAACCGGAGGGGTACCTTTTTGGCCGAAAGAGATTTTATGCAACGTCACAATTTTCTTCCATGTCAGTGACAGGATACACGACAAATTGATGCTTAAACTTACCTCTTCGAATTAGTGATTTAACATCGTCGAACGTTATGTTATTTATGTCGTTACCTTCACTCATCACAATTCATTTAAAGCCTGTGGATTAACAAGAAGGTATATACACTTTGATGTGATCAAAAATGTACCTAATCGTAATAATTGTACCCAAGTATGTTTAGACGAAATCCGTTTTCCGACAATTTACAGTCGATATGGCCCAGTCTGTCCGTCAACCTGTTTGTGTGGCTTGTGCGTTTTTAAATAAAATGCTACTAAGGTTATGGAGAATTTTGAACGCGTTGTCAACTAGGCAACTGTCCAAGGTTATACGTCTTAAATGCCGGTCTAAGCCTCTTGTGAAAATTTAATTATAATATTAAGGAGAATCTTTTGATGGATGAAAGCCTTCAAACCCGACTTCAAGCCGGCAATTCCAAGAAAAATTATTTCCTTTGGACGTTGTGTCCTATTTAATATGGCAGATCAAGCACCCAAAATGAAATTGGAATTTATGGTCGCTGTTTTAACGGTCATAACAACTAACATTCTTCAAACCGGCAATGCCAAGAAAAATTATTTCCTTTGGACGTTGTGTCCTACTTAATTTGGCAGATCAAGCACCCAAAAAATGATATTGGGATTTATGGTCGCTGTGTGAACTGTCATAGCAACTAACATTTTATTTGGGCCTTATGACCGTTGGGTGGAATATCAGGACGTCTGGACTATATCTGTCCACTAGTTGGGGTACCTCCTCTACAACATTTAATTTGTTTATACCCTCAGCATTTATGCTAACGAGGGTATATACACTTTCATATGAGCAAAATGTGCCTCATCGAAATAATGGTTTTAGACCCCAAGTATGTTTGGACGAAATCCGTTTAAGGCAGTTTGGATTTTGCAATGTCCGTCTGTCTGGCTCGAACGGATCAACCGATTCTAACCAAATATTCGGTAACGTAATATTTTGCCTGAACTTAGTTTAAGTTCGAAGATGTCCCATATCGGTCCACTCCTTCGGGTACCTCCCCCACAAAAGTTCGAAAATGTTCGGAAAATTTGGGCGCACGATAACTCATGAAGTGGGTAAACGATTTATTCCATGCTTTGCACATCCTGAAATTTTTATCAGACTTAGATGAGGTTCCGATATGGATTCAATAGGTCCACTCTACGGGTACCTTCCACATAAAATTTGGAAAAAGTTCGGTTCGGCAAGTTGCAATGTCCATATATCTGTCCGTAGATGAAAGGCAGTTTAAATACATGACTCGGATAGTTTTGAAAAATTTTGCAACAGGTTGTCCGTATTACGACGTTACCATTTTTTACAAATTGAGTATCCGATTTGCGCAAAACATTGCACACCGCAAAATTTCTTCCAAACATACATAAGAAGAAGTTCCAAAAAGGTCTATATGGTAAAACATCTTCGCGTATCTCCTTCACAAAAGTTCGAAATTTCGAGTTGCAGTTTAGGACTGTTCGAGAACCGTTTTGAAATTTTCATCGAAGGCAGTGATTCTGATTACAATGACATAATTTTGTTCATAAGCAAGTCCCACGGGAGTTGCCAATCTTCTACTGGGCGCGTCTTCCCGGGTGGCGGATGGGAAGGGGGTCCCTGAGTTATGTGGGGTCAGCACTGCTCGAGGGAAACCGAAGCCGATTCTGTCTTCACATATCTCAATGACCCTGGGGGTTTTTCTTTTAAACCCCCCGTGGACCAAAATTCGATCGGGGTAGTTCCCTTAAACAAATCAACTAAGACGGGTAAAAGACATAAAATGAGTTAAGTTGCGGTGCAGGGAGTTAATAACCCAGTACCGGCGGTAAGCGTTGGTGAGATCACAAGCCACGTGCCGTCGAGATCAAGCGATTGTGATCCGGCTGTCTTAGGTGTAGATGCCTTGGCACCTACAGCTGTAACTGTTACAAGTACAGAAAATTCAATCCGTAATATAGTTGACGAACCGGCAATTCCAAAGGACAACGCTATAGCCATAACTGGTGTAAATCAGTTCACGGCTGACAGGACCGTAGTTTTGTGCGGGGATGACCTATACGTAAATCTCAAAGTTATTGGAGACAGTCTTGAGAGACAGAGTAGGGAACTCCTCGACCAACTGGAGATACTTGTTCCGACCATGCCACCAGAGGACATGCTAAATAATAATCCCTCACTGACGACGAACTGGACATTACGGTGATCCCAGCTGAGTCAACTAGGAGGTCTGATGATGACATGTCCACTGACGGTGATGTGGTCGAAGAGGTTGTGGACCTAGGTTCACAATCCCTAAGAAATCTGATCCAGTCTGGTCCTGTATCGACACCCGCCGATACTAAGCTTCAGAGGCAGATTGCTACTGAGTCAATGGATGTTGATGGAGAATCTAAAGAGGATCCATCAACAGCCACTGACTCTAAGTCGATGGCCAACGATGAGGAATCAACGGAAAATCCAACAATAGCCACTGACTCTAAGTCTCCGGTCTGCGGTGGGGAATCCAAGGAGACTTCATCGACGGACACCAACTTAATTGCAATATCCGCCAAAGAGGCTGCAGATACGAGGCACTATAAATGTGCGATTTCGTATCTGCGCAAATTCGTGGGAAGGACCGCGAACTCGCATTCAAAGAGGGAGATTACTTTCATCAAGAGTAAGCTCAAGTACGTTAGGAAGTTCCAAGGAATTTATCCTAACACACCCATATGTGAACTCTTGATGGACAAAATCTTCCTTCCAGACTCTGTCGCTACTTCAGCCAAAGACTCGAAAGAGACTGCGGTGGCAAGCAAAAAAGTGGAGGTGAAGCCTGCTGCTTCTGACAGTAAGGTGGAACCAAAAGCTGTTCCGAAGCCGAACCCGGATCAGAAGGGACTGGAAAAGGATAAGGGGCATAATCCGACACCAAAAGACTCTCGTAAGGGTAGTCAACTGGGGAAGGTGACTGTCCCAAATCCGGATCCTACCCCAACTGACGAGGGCAAAGCGGTAGAAAAAAGGGTTTCTGGGACCCGTGCAAGCTGTTCGGGAGTCACGACGGGAGGATCGTCTGGGGCACCATCGACTTCTGAGAAGGCGAACAAGTCCTCACAGCCAAAGACTGTGAAGCGGGTTCGCTCTTCAGAAGGTCCACAGCCTTCACCAAAGAAGACGATGATCTCCCAGACGGTCAACACGGCGAACTCCTATGCTGGCGTTCTTGATCGCAAAGCCAAGGGAAGTAGCACCAGTCCACCTCCTCGTAGAAGACGTCCACCTCCTCGGGAAAAGCTGCTACCAAGGCCCGTGATCAAGGACGTAGGAAAACCTATGCCAAAACGGCCACAGTGGCAACCGATGACGATCTCCTGGTTGCAATCATCGACAGAGCTGACCCCTTCGGGAAAATCAGCGAAAGTCACTGGTTGCTCTTCGAGACTCGTCTTCGTAGAGCCATTGTGTCCATTGAGGTAGATCAGGGAGTTAAGGTCATCAAATGTCTCAAAAGGAGCTCGCAAGATTACCTTAAGAAGACCGTTAATGGCTTCAACGACCTTTGGGAGTGGGGCAAAAATTGCTGCGGTCTCTGTAGCGGAGATTCCATCAAGGAAGGTATTCCCAGCATGGGTTCCCCCAAGGAACTTCTGCTGAGGAAGCTGGAGCTTTCAAAATTGACTACGCTGGTCCCTTCCTTCAGGTATCTACTCCGCAAAAGTTTAATCCATTTGCGCTTTAATCCAAATCAAATTTAATAGCAAATGGATATCGGTTGTATTCGATCTGTCCATAAATGTCTCACATAGGCGGAGGGTATATCTTTGTCGGCAAAGTCGACTGGCACTTTTTATTTGTTTTATACTCTGCTTAGTCTGTTCTGTTTATATGTATTTTGCGTATTAAAATACAGCTTAATTAGATAGCGTAAATAAATATCTTCGATAAAAGAAACAAAGATGATGCACTAATTGAAAATAACAGATTTATAGCAAAAAAAAAAAACAATAAATGGTACGACGACAAAATTGAACGTGCTTAGAACAACATTTTACGTTGATCATAAACAAGATTTATCATCTTATTGAACGGTAGGTGTTTTTTTAATTTCGAAACGTAAGGTGGGAACAAAACAATGCTTCGTTTAAGAACAGAAGCTGTTATTGCTTTGTACACAAAGACGTAAAAAGCTGGTATAAGAAAAGTTATTAAATTTCTTTCAAAATGAAAGATAATTCAAAATAACTCTTGCACTCTTCATTTTCTTGGCTATTGGAATAGAGATTAAATCCCCTGCTTGTACAAGAAATCTTTGCATCCACATGACTACCTATCTTCTTTTCGAACTAAACAGCTAATCTGTGGAACATTAAACATCGCCTCCCCATGATAATGCTAATATTTTTATTATGATTATTATGTTTAAATGGTTATTTTAATGTTATCTAAAATAGGGGTTTTTACAGTCATCTTTTGTGTCATAATTTTTATTATCCCTCCATATTCGAAAAAAGTGGATGATCTTCAAAACTATTGTCAACAGTCACGAAATCTTTTTAACATCTATTTCCCCTTATTAATTATTATTTGTGCTGAAATCAATTCAAAATTTTCAAATTTTGGTTTTGAGGGATGAATTTTTGCAACATTTTTAAAAATTTGCACAATGTTGGGGTTAGTTATCCAGCAGCAGGCATGCATATCAAGAATTCATTTTGGTAGGGCAAACAACGACAGAGTTAGTCCGTCAGTAAGTCAACCAAACCAGCCAGCCCAGCCGGCAAGTAGGCCTTTCCTTATAAACAACACAAAACATATGCCCAAAAATGAAATGAAAGAAAGAAAAATCAATGAGAGCGAGAAAAAAAAGGATCATTAAACTGCACGCACACAACACACAGCAACAATGGGGCGAGCAAAATACAACATCAACAACAATAACAGCAATATCCCAAGAATTGTATGCATTTTTGGTTTGTTTTGGTCGGGTCGACGACGACGAGGATGATGAATCATTTTGTCGTCATTATACAAATAAAAGTGAAGAAATGGCCGTCGTCAGCACCAGCCAGCAAAGGCAGCACCACCATCACCCACCAAAAAGCAGGGCCGCCACAGCGCTCGCTTATGACAATTTCAATGGCACTGCAAGTTGTATACACTTCTTGTTGTTGCTGTTGTTGGAGAGAGCATAGAAGGGTGCGACAGCCAGTGTTAATTATTTGCAAGGCGACAACAGGCCATAACCAAATGGCCGGCCACTAAGGCTCTCTTATATCCATCCACAGCTTATGATCACACCCAATTAAAAAAATTAATAAATGCCTAATTTCTCTCAGTGTATGAATGACGGCGGTTGGTTGTCGCATTCGCAGAATTTAAATAAGCCTTGTGCATTCATCCAGACAGACAGATATAGTCGTTGTCGTTGTTGATTTGGTTTTGTTTTGTAGTCGTCGTCGTCGTCAGTCTCCTTAGCAGGTTTGTCCCAAATGCGTAACAAGCAGAAAATAAAAAAAATATATATAAGGAAAAATATACTTTTGTTGCTATCGTTTTTGTTTTGTTCTGTGGACAAAGTACAAAACTATATAATAATGAGGGAACGCTACCTAGAGATTGTGGTTAGTTGTATCGAAAGAAATATTTTGAAAGAGGAACTAAATTAAGGAATTGACGCTATTAAGATAGAGCAATGTATGTTAAAACTCCCAAGAAAGACTGTAAGGATGATAACCAGTCGTGGATAATAAACACGAATTCCTTATGAGGTACAGCAAACACTCCTCAGTATGCCCTGCCAGCTATCTATGGCGGCGGATTCATTAATACCGGATTCAACTAAAATCATCAACAACAAGATTTTGGCTAGCAGTTATATATCAACTAAACATATGTTCATATTCGTCCTTCCATTCCCCTTGGGAGCAATGTTCCTTTGACCCATACCCCAAAAAACCGACTTAAGAATACCATTGCACCACGGTGGACACCTTTCATTTGCGCCGGATTTCCATACTGCATGCATTTTGAATTTTCACTATTAGATATTTTGAAAGCTGTCACCAAGACCTTTTACCAGATGCCCCATTAATCCGAGAGCGGCGGTTTCTTCGATATCGGATTGACATGTGTTCTCATCAGCGGCTGCCGCCTAAATGTACATATGTTTGTATTAATGGTCCTTGCCGGGACAGTGGAAAATCCAGTGATATCCTCATCCACCACACTTAAACTTCCATGAGATCCAATGGATTTCTGGAATGGGTGCATCTCAGGGTTTGCTCTACTCGTCCATGTTAGAGGCTAACACATGGATTATGTTGCTGTATGCTGCGTGAACACAACCCGCATTGTGTTACCCTCGTCATCACAATGCGAGTCTCCCTCGCAATCTCCCCAACAACAAACGCAGATGCAGCATTTGACACCAGTCGTTGTAGTTCCAGCGCTGAAAATGCATCCTATTTCCAATATAAATGCGATGGACTCCGAATTCATAAGTGGGCCGAATATCATGGTTTCGGCGGTGCAGGAAACCAAACTCAATGCTTTGATGCCAGACTCAAGCGAGATAGGTCTGTATTAAAGAGACTAGTGCAATATGAGAGCTAATCACCCACTTCCACTTTTGGGTGTGAAGGAAGGTTCACACCAAAAGCGGAGGTGGGTGATTAGCTCTCATATTGCACCAGTCTCTTTAATACAGACCTATATCGCTTGAGTCTGGCATCAAAGCATTGAGTTTGGTTTCCTGCACCGCCGAAACCATGATATTCGGCCCACTTATGAATTCGGAGTCCATCGCATTTATATTGGAAATAGGATGCATTTTCAGCGCTGGAACTACAACGACTGGTGTCAAATGCTGCATCTGCGTTTGTTGTTGGGGAGATTGCGAGGGAGACTCGCATTGTGATGACGAGGGTAACACAATGCGGGTTGTGTTCACGCAGCATACAGCAACATAATCCATGTGTTAGCCTCTAACATGGACGAGTAGAGCAAACCCTGAGATGCACCCATTCCAGAAATCCATTGGATCTCATGGAAGTTTAAGTGTGGTGGATGAGGATATCACTGGATTTTCCACTGTCCCGGCAAGGACCATTAATACAAACATATGTACATTTAGGCGGCAGCCGCTGATGAGAACACATGTCAATCCGATATCGAAGAAACCGCCGCTCTCGGATTAATGGGGCATCTGGTAAAAGGTCTTGGTGACAGCTTTCAAAATATCTAATAGTGAAAATTCAAAATGCATGCAGTATGGAAATCCGGCGCAAATGAAAGGTGTCCACCGTGGTGCAATGGTATTCTTAAGTCTTTGGACTTGTCCAAAGCATTTGATCGAGTAGATTATTCAACGCTGATTGAGAAACTAAGAACTAAATATATGTTTGATCTAACATCATGCAAATTGATTTCCTCTTACTTAACAGGACGTTCCCAGTATGTTTCTCTTAACGATAATGCTTCCAGAAGGCGTAATATATATAGTGGCGTACCCCAAGGATCCATTTTGGGCCCACTTCTTTTTATTCTCTATATGAATGATATTGGTAGTTGTATTATTAGCAATGAATGTCGTCCTTTTTTGTATGCGGATGATATTCACTTATTTTTCAGTGGTAAGACTGTTTCTCAATTAGAGTTAAATGTGAATAATACCTTACGAGCTGTTTCGAGTTGGTTGCAAAACAATCATTTGGTAGTTAATGTTTCCAAGACCAAAGCTATGCTGTTTGGACCTATTTGTCGTGTTGATAGTAGTTTGAACATACATATTGATGGTTTGGCGATTGATTTTATTGATCAAATAAAGTGTTTAGGAGTTATTATTGATTCTAAACTAGATTTTTCTGCACATATTGATGCTTTATATCCTAGAGTGATAAATATGCTTCGCAAATTGTATGCCACAAATATTTTTTTGCCCTTCTTTGTGAAAAGAAATCTAGCGTATTCTATGCTAATATCATTAATTTCTTATGGTATAGAAGTCATATCAGGAACAACAGACGAAAATTTTATTAAATTAGAGAAACTTTTTAATATGATTGTCCGATTCGTTTATAATCTGCGTAGGTCACAACATATTTCAGTTCATGCTACCAATTTTTTAGGAGTGCCTTTTAAGATATTTGTAGAACAGCGTGTTATTTCATTCCTCTATAAATCTGTCCTTTTAGACCTGCCTGGCTTGTTACGAGAACGACTATCTTTTTCCAGATATAGGAGGAATGTGCAGTTAATTTTTCCGCGTTTTTCCTCAACGTTGTACGAAAGATCATTTATTGTTCGCTCTGTACGTTTATGGAATCATCTTCCCCCTGAGCTGCGCCAATTTTCTTTTTCGCGTAAAGTATTTCGTGAGAAGTTTGAACATTATGCAATCGGTAGAAGCCTGACTTGAATAATGGTCGATCTGTATTGATTTTAATGTCTTGATATTATCAACAATAGGTTACAAACAGAATAACTTATACATTTGGCTGGGGAGCCTTTTTGCCTTTTTTCATCATAGTTTTGTTTAGAAATATTATTTAAGTGTTAATAATGAGTTTAAGACTGTTTTGTAATGCTATGAAGTATGATTTTGTAGTAGTTTGAGCGTTGCGATACATATAGGCTTGCTAGCTTCTTCATCGCAATACACATTATAAATAAATAAATAAATAAATCATCAGTATGGGTTCAGTAGTACGAAAACAGGGCTGCACGCAATCTCAATTTTGCGTGTGGACACCAGTCGCACTTGCAATTCAGGAACAAGAAGTCGAAGATGTCATCTGTGAAAGGCTGAACTCCTTTTTAATCGATCTTGCAACCTTTTTCTGCTCGAAGAAATATCCGCCACTAAGCCTACGGCCGTAAATGAGTTGAATGCCCTGGTTGATGGTAGCAAAATTCCGACCACAAACTACCCCAAGATTCTAGGGGTAACATTCGATAGCATTATCACGCGGCAACACGATTGAACAATATTCAAACCCGCCCTGCCCTTTCCTGCATGAGGAGACGAAGATAGTTCCAGTGCGGCTCGTGTGTTACCGTCAGGGTCAACCTAATCGACGTATGCTGCATAGGACTTCCCCTCCCCCACTTAGGTATGTCAGGAGAAATCTTCATGATCTAGAGAGAGATGTCCGACAATATAAGAGATAACCCTAGATTAACAAGCATATAAGCAGGCAGGTTTGAATAGCATTTTCTCAGATGCAGTCGCAGATGCCATACGCAATTATCGCGTGAATGCGGTCCTTAGAGTACATCCCCCCATCTATCACAGCTGAAGAACATCAGGTGCCTTGACAAAATAGAGTAGTTTTGGCTGAGCTATGTTCGGAATGGTGCAGCCGTCTAAATTCCTATGGAAGAAGGATTGATGGCACCATGCAAAACTTCTACCCAGCATGCCGTACAGTCCCGCGCGACTCTTTGCACTTTTTCTATTGCTCTACCAAACCTACTCAACTAACTTCATTAGCCTTGTGGTTACCACTTATTTATGCAGCCACATTCCTAGACTTGGAGAAAGAGCCAGAATAAGAAGGAGAACTGACATAGAAGTATGTCTTTTAGGGCTATAACCATAAAAATACCACCCCATTCCATGAAGGGAAAATTGTGAAAATATGTGAAGTGAAACTTTCACCTACGGACAGATCGGATGTATTTAAGGTCTCTTCAGAATTTTGTGGCCCTTTTTGGGCATTTGAACTTGCCGACAAAAATGTGGATTAGGAGGACCGATATGGGCCATTAGGACCGATATGGGCCATTATGACCGATATGGGCCATTAGGACCGATATGGGCCATTTTAGAAGCTAAACTAAATTTTGACAAAATATTAGGAGAACCAAAGTTTGGACCAAATTGGTTGACCAATTCAAGTGATATCGTCCTAGCATTTTACTGACATTTTATTGGGGGGAGAAGTACCGGAAATTGTGGTCCGGTATTGCCCCATGAAACTAAGTTTGGATAAAATATGACGAAGAGCAAATGTTGGACCGAATCTGTTGAACAGTTCGAGAGTTGTCTTGGCATAGGGTTTTTTACACCTTTCGGGCTGTTTTCCTAAGAAATATGGACTTGCCCCTGAAAAACCTTTTACTGTCGTAATGGAGGTAGCGAATGCAAATAGCTTCAACAAAAATCAAAGTGATTCGAGAGCAGGTCTTAAAGTGAACTTATCCGAAATTTTGTGTGGGAGGTAGCTGAATGAGTGGACAAACAAACAAACATATTTGAACCTGATCTATGTCTGGTAGATATAATAGGATGTGCAAAGTATGTATTACATCGGTCACTCCCTCCAACCACTACACACGGTGTAATAGGGGTTTTAGCACCTTTCGGGCTATTTGCTCAGGAAGTATGGACTTGCCCCTGATGAAACTTGTACCGTCGTATGGTGGACAGTAAATACAAGTTTTTACAACAAAAATCAAAGCAATTCGAGAGCAGGTCCTAAACTGAACTTTTCCGAAATTTTGTGTGGGAGGTAACCGAAGGTGTGGACCGATTGAGTCCATATTGAAACCTCATTTAAGTCTGGTAGAAATTTCACGATGTACAAAGTATGGGCCAAATTGGTTACCCCCTTCAAGAGTTGTCGTGCGCACAAATTTTTCGAACATTTTCGAACTTTTGTGGGGGAGGTATCGAAAGGAGTGGACCGATATAACCCATCTTCGAACTTAAACTAAGTTCGGGCAAAATATTAAGAAAACCAAAATTTGAACCGAATCGGTTGATCCATTCGAGAGTTATCGTGCCCATCAGCCAGCCAGACAGACGTACGGACATGGCTAAATCAACTCCAAATTTTCTGAAACATATTTCGTCCAAACATACTTGGGGTCTAAAACCATTATTTCGATGAGGCACATTTTTTTTACCCGTATGAAAGTGTATATACCCTCGTTAGCATAAGCTGTGTTCCTTTACGTACCTGAGATTACAATTTTTAACATTTGTTACCATTTTTAACCTGCAATGCGTTCCTTAACACCAAAAAGTGGTAAAACTTGGAGCAATTTTTAAGAGAGTGAGAGAGAGAGCACATATGCCTTTCTCTTCTATCACAGGCTACCAGATAAATTTCGGCAGGTAAAAAATGGTAGAACTGATTTTTCGACTTTTGTTTGACGATTATTTCACAATGAAGAAAAAAATGGACGAAAACAAGTAAAAAAGTGTCAGTCGGCTTTGCCGACAGATAAATACCCTCAGCCAATGTGAAGCGAAACTTTCACCTCCGGACAGATCGAATTTAAAGTATTTTCAGAATTTTGTGGCCCTTTTCGGACATTTAAACTTGCCGACAAAAATGTGGATTAGTGCAGTTAATCCTTGGTACCTTGGGCGGTACCGTTCAACTGAGGTTATATCAAAACGTGAACCAATACCGACAATTCTCTGTAAAAATATTTCGCAAGACCTGGCGAAGACTAAATACCAAATATAAGCTACATTGGTAGTTGTTGTAACAGTTCGGTTGTATTCGGAAGCTCTTTCCTGAAAATTAGAAAGGAAGAATGGAACAACGAAAACAAAATTAAAAACTAGACTATCCGGACATAAGTCGGATCAAAAAACGGACAAACCTTTGGAACAAAAGACGGCCCTAGCAGCACATTGTATTTCAACTGGACATACGCCAAATTTAAAAGATGTAAATATATTGACACAGGAGAATAATTATAAAAGGCGATTTACCTTAGAAATGTTGCACATAATAAATACACCCAATAACGTCAGAATGAATTATAAATCCGATATCGACCACTGTGCACACATATATAGACATTTAGTACAAAAGCACTCAAGACAAAAAGAAAATACTTAGTTTTTTATTTAGTTCAGCTCAAACGGCAGAAGAAGCCAGTGGCTTTTCTCATTTAATGTAATTTTGTGTTAAAAATATTTGTTTTCCAATGTTAATTTGCGTTTTTAATTGTAGTTTATCCCTGAAGATGGTTGACGATGTCAACCGAAATATTGGAATAAAAAGCTTATAAACAAAAATCAACAAGTCTTTTCACTGACCTTAAGCCGAACAATAACTTCAAATTAAAATGGAATATATTATTAATTAGTTGTGTGAACAGGATTTGATGTTGGCAATTGAAGGAATTGTGCTACTTCAATTGGATGTGACCACAAATCAACAGGGGTTAGATTTGTGGGGGCGGACGGACAGTTGAATAGATGTGAAGTATCGTGAGGGCTTTGATGGCAGGAGGGGCACCTGTTTATGGTACCGGGAACAATGCGTTCTCTGTAGGAATTGAGAATGCTACTGTAATCAGACCTAAGTTGTGCCAGTATGGAACGAGTTTGCCTTGGAAGAAGCCTCTCACTATCCGAAATTGCTGGAGGATGTTGATTTAGGACTTCATTGTTTTTGTACACACTTATGGCTTCGGAGACCGCCCGTTGGTGCACAATGTTCAGGGAGTCCGTGTAAGACAATCGGTTGACGTCCGATGGAATGACGTCTTGGATGTCATCACGGTAACACCTGAAGTCCTTACGGATGCGTCTAGGTGGTGGATCTTCCATCACTACGTGATGGTTGGGGTGACTCGGCTGATGACTAGCCAGCAGGAACTGTCCAGTCAGCAACACATTATGTTGCCTGACTGACAGCATCCTGGTCTCCTCATGAAGATGATCCACCTGTGACATCTGGACGCAACCCGTAGCAATTCGGAGAGCATTATTTTGCGTCGTCTGCAGGATTCTCCATTGGGTGTCACTCAGGAAGGAAGTCCAAACCGGGGCAGCATAATTGAAGACAGACCGACCGATGGCCTTATAGGTCGTTATCAATGTCTCCTTATCTCTGCCCCAGGAGGTGCCAGCTAAAGCTTTAAGGACTTTGTTCCTGGATTTCACTTTCTGGTTGATGTAGGTGGCGTGCGAAGAGAAGTGGAGAAGATTGTCGAAAACTACCCCAAGGATCTTTGGACTGTGAACAGTGGGGATACGCCTGCCTTCGACAAATACATCAAGCTGGTTGTTAACTTCCTTCGTCCAGGAAGTGAATAAGGACACTGAGGACTTTGTAGGGGATAGCTGAAGATTGCGCTCCCGGAAGAAATTTGTGATGGTGGCTAGGTAGTTGGAAATTCTAGCACTTACGTCGTCGATGTCAACACCGGATGAAATTATGATGCAGTCATCAGCATACGACACCACCGAAATATCTGCTGGCGGAGGAGGGAGATTAGCAAGATAGATGTTGAATAAAATGGGGGATAGTACTCCACCTTGGGGTACTCCCATTTTAATCTTGCGGAATTTGGATTTTTGGCCTCGGAATTCAACGAAGGCTTGCCTACCATTAAGGTAATTGGCAATCCAACGCTTGGCGTCATTGGGAAGGGTGGAATTCATGACGTCAGAAATCAGCATGGAATGGTCGACCGTGTCAAACGCCTTGGACAAGTCAAGCGCTGCCACAATGGTCCGTTTGGGTGGTCGTAGCTGATTTAGGCCGTTTAGGACAGCTGTATCAACCGGAAGCTACATTGGTTGTTTAATGTGGTTAAAACCTTGAAAATACCGAAAATCGCGCGATACCGTTCTATTGGAGCTATATAAAACGTGGACCTATGTACATAATATTTATCAGAAAAGTTTTTTGGTCCATTGGGAACCCTCAATGCAAAATTTCGGCGTATTTGGGCGTGAAACATATGTAAAATCTTCAAAATTCCGAAAATCGGGAAGTACCGTTTTATTGGGCCTATATCAAAACGTGGACCTATGTCCATAATTTTTATCGGAAAATTTTTTTGTAAAGTGAAAACTCCGCATCTCGAAATTCAACCTATTTTTTGATAAGTTTAGCTAAAATATTCAAAATACCGAAACATTAAGAAGTACCGTTGCATGGGGACTATCCCAAAACGTGGACCGACCTTCCCAATTTTTTGCTCTCGACATTGTCAGTGAACTATAAGTATTGATACCAAAATTCATCTGCCAACGCCAACTCTTTTTATATTTGGCCACCGTTTATTTGAACTCGCGACATAGTGCAGTTTTTTTTTTGTTTTGTTTTTTTTTTTTTTTTTTTTTTTTTTGAGGTTATGCACCATTATCTCTGGAACTATGGACTTGCCCTCGAAAAAAATTACAATGACGTAACGGGGCCGCACGAACGTCCTGTTACAAGAAATTTCTTAACGATTCGTGAGGTGTCACTAAACTGCACTTATTTCAAATTTTGTGTGGGAGGTACCTGAAGGAGTGGACCGATATAATCCATATTCGAACTTTTGAGCAATTTTGACACTTTTCTCTTTTACCATTAACAAAGTAAAGGAACAAAGCTATAAATGCTGAGGGTATAAAAACAAAAAAATGCCTGTAAGATTTTATCACAGACTTCTGAAAGAAAATTGAATGTGGATACTGCCAAAGCCTGCTAACCCTACACAATTTCCCATATTGAAAGTAATTGTCCAACGCACCTTCTTTGTCTTTGATAATTTGATATGTTTATTCTTTTTCTGTAAGACTACAATCTTTCTTTTTCCTTTGAAATCTTTGTTTACATATCTGCTTTGTGGAATTCACTTCCTCTTCGTGTTGCGATAAACACTCTTTGTTGCTGTGAAAAAGGTAAGAATTTCATAATAATTCATTACTTCATAAACACTTTAAACACATAAAGCCGGAGAATTGCAACTAACTACATTTTGGAACCTCTATTTCTGTGTTGCACCCATAAATTCTGGTATCGCACAATATCTTTCAAAATTGTCCCATTGTTTCTCCAAACAAATATATCAAAATTCAATATGAATTATGTATTTAGTTCAAAATTTTGTAAAATCAATAAATAAACAAAAGTTACTAAACATCATCATCGATCGGTCGGTCGTATTTACTAAGCGCCTGATAATCGTAAATTCTAAAACCAGTTTGTGGTTTGGTGCCATTTACCTTTTTTCTTAATATATTCAAAAAAAAACTTTTTGAAATAGATATGACTGTGAAAAACAAACAAACAATTTTTAGTTATACACATACCTGCGATACAAAGATAATTTGTCTGATAACCACGAGGTTGGTTGTGGTCTTAAGAATGGGTGTTGAGTGCAGCAATTAAGTACAGAAATTGATGAATGGCAATTTGTAAATGGATTGGAGATGGAGGAAGTTAATAGATACATCTTGTCAATATTCTCAGATGTAAAATTCTAGTTTGTTGTTATCTTCCATGGTTATTGGGGTTGTGCTATGAAACGACCCTTATGGAAAGTCGATAAGTTCAAACAATTTGCGGGGATATTGATACATAGGACCTTTTTACCACACTAGCCTACAAAAATCAAAATATCGCTGCAAACAGGTCCACTAGGAAACCCTTCGGTAAAAATGTCCAAAGGATTGGACATATAAGACCCAAATTTGGACATAAACAAAGTTTCGACAATATTTAGAGATCCAAAGTTTGGACCAAATCGGTTGCTAGGTCCACGAGAATCCGCGCGTACCATTTTAGCGAATATTTTCGAACTTTTGTGGTGGAGGTACCGGAAGGAGTGGACCTATAAGCACCAACTACGAATTTCATCTAATATTCGAAGAAATATTATGATATCCAAAGTGCGGACGAACACAGTATTCGGTTCCAGCTCTCCAACCACTACATATGGTGCCATAGGAGTTTTTTACAACTGTCGGGCTGTTTTCTCATGAAGTAAGGGCTTGCCCCTGAAAAACCTTTACTGCCGTAATTGAGGAAGCGAATGCAAGTTGCTTCAATAAAAATCAAAGTGATTCGAGAGCAGGTCTTAAAGTGAATTTATCCAAATTTGTGTGTAGGAGGTACCCAAGGGGGTGGACAAATATAGTCCATATTCGAACCTGATCTAAGTCCGGTAGATATATTAGAATGTGTAAAGTATGAATCAAATCGGTCACTCCCATCAAGAGTTATCGTGCGCACAAATTTTCCGAACATTTTTGAAGTTTTATGGGGGGTACCTGAAGGAGTGGACCGATATGGCTTATCTTCGAACATAAACTAAGTTTGTACAAAACATTACGAGGGCCACATTTTGGACCGAATCGTTCGAGAGTTATCTTGCGCTCCAACCACTACACATGGTGTCATAGGGGTTTTTTGTATCTTTCAGGCTATTTTCTCAGGAAGTATGGACTTGCCCCTGATGAAACTTATACCGTCTTATGGGGGACAGCGAATACAAGTTGCTACAACAAAAATCAACGCGAATCGAGAGCAGGTCCTAAACTGAATTGTTCCGAAATTTTGTGTGGGAGGTACCCGAAGGAGCGATTGAGTCCATATTTGAACCTCACTTAAGTCAGGTAGAAATTTCACGATGTGCAAAGTATGGACCAAATCCGTCACTCCCTTCAAGATTTATAGTGCGCACAAATTTTCCGAAAATTTTCGAACTTTTGTGGGGGAGGTACCGGAAGGAGTGCACCGATAAAACCCATCTTCGAACTTAAACTAAATTTGGACAAAATATTACGAAGGCCAAATTTTGGACCAAATTGGTTGATCCGTTCGAGAGTTATCGTGCGCTCCAGCCAGACAGACAGACGGACGGACATGGCTAAATCGACTCCAAATTGTCTGAAACACATTTCGTCCAAACATACTTGGGGTCTAAAACCATTATTTCGATTACGCACATTTTGCCCGTATGAATACACTTTCCTCGTTAGCATAAATGCTGAGGGTATAAAAATATGTCCTTATCCGGTAAAGTGCTCATAAGGGGAAATCAACCATTATGACCTACGGCAAGTATTTTAGCTCCTCATGTAAATGGATCAAGGGATACCCTGTTTCAGTTCACTACGAAGAATATGTCTAGGCCTCTCTTTGTGAAACCTTAAAGTAACACAATGGCGAGATTTTGTTGTACACGCTTAAGTATTACCGTGCGAATCATCGTAACCATTATATGGTGCAAAGGACCTCCATTAGTCTGTCAGGAAGGATTTTCATGATTTCCATAGTGAAACCCCTTGATCAGCAAGTCTATCATGCAGGTTTGAATACCAATCAAACACATGCAGTCGCAGATTTCATAAACAACTATCGTGTGAATGCGATCCTTTCGGGCAAAGACAGATAACACGGCGTACAAATAACACCAGGGAGAAGCCAAGATGGCATAAGCTACGATTTCAATGCCGTTTGAAGTATCAAAAGCTTTTAATAAGTCGTTCTGGTTGTGTCCTCGACAAATATGTGTGCAGATGGCGTGCAGCACTGTTGTCGTGCTATGCTGCTTACGGAATCCATGCTGATGAATGGGAACTGGATAGCTATTTCTGGCGCTTGGGAGGACTAAAGCCTCAAGGGCATTTGATTTAAGATTCACCTTGGCTGGAATCCTTGTCTGGCTTCTGTATCGGAACCACTCTGCCCATTTTCAAGACTTCGGGCAGGATGTGAATGGCTAGTGACAGATTAAGAAATTTGGTGAAATACTCAATTTCTGGCTAATCCAGCTGTTTCATTATTACCATAGAAATTCCATCAGGGCCCAACGATTTGGATGATTTTGCGTTCCATTGTAAATTGTGGTGGTTCCTCCTCGGCAAGAGATCTGAAGCAACGTAATACTATTCTCTTCGCCCCCCTCCAGACGGCATTGAGATCGCAACGTATGCGGATGATTGTACAATCCTGGCGTCAGGTACCTACCCTGATGACATCTGTGAGAGACTGAACTCCTATTTAACCGATCTTACCACCTTTTTCCACGCGAGGAATATGCAGATATCCGCCACTAAATCGACGGCCACTCTGTTCACCACATGGGCGCAGTATAGAAGAGAGTTACATATCAGGGTCGATGGTAGCAGAATTCCAACCACAAACTGCCCCAAAATTCTAGTGGTCACATTCGACACCACAGCTATCTACGATAAACTGAAATGTAGGAACAAGGTCCTCAAGTCCCTTGCCGGCAGCACTTAAGGGGGCAGATAAAGAAACCTTGTTGACAACGTATAAAGCGATAGGTCGGTCTGTGGTAAGCTATGCGGCGCCAGTTTGGTCCCCGAATTTATGTGACACGCAGTGGATTAAGATTCAAATTTTTCAGAACGCCGCCCTGAGAACAGCAACAGGGTGCCTCCTCAAATCTGCAGTAGACCATCTACATGAGGAGGCAAAGATTCTTCTAGTACGACAACATAATGAGATGCTATCGCTGCAGTACTTGATCGGGTGTTACCATAAGAGCCATCCCAATCACCATCTGCTGGCCACCGATACACCCAGGCATATCAAGAAGGATATTCATGCTCTAGAGACGGAGGTCCAACAATATAGGAGAGAACCTCTAGATCAACAGGCATATCAGGCACGTTTGAACAGCATTCACACGGACACAGTTGCTAAGGCCATAAGCAATTATTGTGTGAATGCAGTCATCGGAGTACATCCCTCTCTATCGCAGCTGAAGAGCGTCAGCTGCCACGACAAACCCGAGTAGTTTTGGCTCAATTACGCTCGGGATATTGCAATCGCCTAAATTCCTATTAGGCGGACAAGACATTTGCCCAGTATGCGGCATAGGCCCGCACAATACTAAGCACCTTTTCAACTGCCCCGCCAAACCTACTCATCTAACTCCAGTGGATCTGTGGTTACATCCCATCGAAGTAACCACTTTCCTGGAACTGGAGATAGACCCAGAGCCAGATTGAACAGGAGAACGAACATACAAACATAATAATAAAACACTGTTACAACAACAACAACATTCTCTTCGGATCAGTCAGCCAAACGCGAAAAATGTCCTATTTTCCTTCTTTCCAAGAATCGATAGTGACTTAACCATTTTCCAAAATTCACTTATTTCGGCCCCAAAATTGCAACTCTTCAAATGATTTAACCACTAGTTCCGCTAATGCTCATCGACCAACCTGATAACTTCCAGTGTCAGCTCTCTGACTCTGGGGTAACTTGGTTTGGCTCGATGAAGCTCATCACGCTCATTTGCTATTCCCGGCGCCTCTGTTGGGAAGTTTGGTCTCCCTTCGGGTATTCGACTGCAGCAGTGGTGATGTTTCGAAACGTCATTTCTGCTACCCGAACATCTGAAGAGTTGAGCAGATCTCTGAAGCCGTGATTAGTGAACTTTCTGAAAATCGACCAATTAGCTTTCGCATTGATTGATGAAAGTGCGATGTTCAGACGTGATGAAATCGGGAGTTCTACTGATGGAAACAGTTATGGGGAGATGGTCTTACCCAAGACAAACGACGGATGGCCAGGAGACGTCATTTCGTCAAACCAGGTGACACAATGGGCGAACTGTGACACTGTCCGCTAATTCTGGAAGGGGCGTCTCCATTGACCGTGCAAAACACAGAGCTACCACTCTGTTCAACCAGCACTAATAGCCCAGCAAAATGTTCGATGCCAAAGATGCCATTCAATCATGGGCGCAAGTGAGCTGGCATTTCATCTTTTTAGCATCTTCATCGATGAATTTTATATGAGTGTGGACCCCAAAAGATGTTATTCATTTTTGGATCCAAAGCATGTCATTTACACCAATGCTTTGACACGTCATTTTCACCAATGCTTTGGCATGTCATTTTCACCAACCCTTTGCAATGACATTATCATTGCGAAGAGAGTTTTAACAACTTTGGTTGTGATTTCGAGTCTCCAACAACATCAAGCCTATTGTAAATAATTAATCGTATATATTTAGAAAAAATTGTTTAAATAAAAACACAAAATTCATCTCTATTGGATCGAAGGAATGCGTTCAAATGCTGAAGAAAAGATCGGATCTTTAACGACTTCCTTTGCATGGGTTCAAATGCTGATGAAAAGATCGGATCTTTCACGACATCGTTTGAACAAATGCAAAAGATGCCATGAAATGACGTCATCGCATTGAACCCCTTCCTTCAAATTTTGCTGGGAGGTTATGACTTGGCACAGGCGCGATAATGTGGGCTTATACCCCTGAGTATAGCTACTTATCGACAGGATATACATATAAATTAAGCAACAGCCGTGTCATAACGACCAACGGCTGTAAGGTCCAAAATTAGTTGTTGGTGCTATGACTTTTCAGAACGGTCAAAAACCCAAATTCAGTTTGTGAGTTATGTCACCCTTCGCTTGACCATAAAGCTCTATTAAAATAGTATCCAACGTATAAATTGTTGTTGACAACATGACAACGCTTATGGAACCTTAATTATATTATAATCACCTATAAATAAAGATATTTTTGTAGTTAGCGTTCCTATATCCGTTCCTATATCATTATACTTTCTTTTTCAGTCTCCAGGATTAACGCTATGGGTTTAAGGTATCTGATTGTATTAACATTATTTTTATTGTTATGTGTCTTTCCCAACAAACAGTTTCAAATTCTTAAGAGATGGTGGTGAGGGAGTTCAACGATTTCAGTATAGATATTTTGCACCAAAATGTTCAAAATTTTATTGTTGGCTAAAGGTGCTGGCTGTCAAAATTATTCGCTGTGGGTACTTAAACTGAGCTTGTTCCAAAAGAGGAAGACGTGCCTGCGATAAATTTAAGAACGATCTTAAAATAGAGTTTAAAATAAGTTTTAAATTTCTGTTTGCAATATTTACTATTTTTACCACTTGTACTATTGTGTACTTGTACTATGTTCAGATTATCAAAGATGTGTCCCTTAACTGGACAAGTTCCAAACATACAGCATTATTGACTAGCATTTCACCTACGTTTTTGGGAACACCTAATTGATCGTACATAATATGGCATTCAATTATGCTTTCAATAATAAAATGTATAACTAGACATAATCTAACCAAACGATCCATCACCATATGCCTAATTAGAAATAATCCCCTTTAAAGAAACCTATTTAAAATTGATAATTATTTGTTAAATTATTTAAACAACGACACTTGCATATATTCCAATCAACTTACCTTGGTATCATTATTAAATAGCTCAGCAAACGTCGCAAATCATCTGGTTTTAGGCGATCCCGTCTTGGTGTTGCCGGAAAACAAAGGATGGGACCACCACGTCTATCCCTGCCACCGGTAAGGAAGACGACGCGCTCCTGCAACAAGGTAAGAATGTCGCGAGCCCGTTGCCCGTCCATGGTGATGTTGATAAAGTTGTGGTAATGATGTTAATTTTATACTTGTCAGTTTTTGAGGTGTTTATGGAATTGTATTTTCACTTGGAAATTTTACTCAGTTGAAATTCTTGGAATCTTGATAATTCTTTCATTCACTCTTGAAATTGTGTGCTGCTTTTTTGTTAAATTTCTTCGTTTTGATTTTTGTATGTTTATTTTTCTTGTTCCGACTTTTTTCCGTGTTTGTTTGTTTGTTCGCGTTATTTCATAATTAGCAAAAGTTGAAATTTGCATTGGTAATTGTTGTTGTTGTTATAGATGATTTTGGGATATTTCTTGGTATATTTATCGATTTTTTCAAAAAAATTTTGGCAAACATTTTCAGGGCCATCCTAGGTAAAAAAAAATATTATAAACTCTCACAAGAACAAACACCATCAACCGAATACACGGAGAATAATTCACAAACAAAACTTTGTTTTAATGTTTGACAGAACAGAAATCGGCGGCAGAGCAGAGCACAGTCGGTCTGCAAGCAAAAAAAATCATGACAAAATATTCACACAAAAACAAAATATAAAAGAAACATAAAAACAATGATAAACGAAAATCGCAAAAAAAAATGAAAACAAAACTACACCACTAAACTTCTGCCAAAACACTCTGTTGACGGCGACGCCAAAGCTCTGCCGCAAGTTGATTTCTTCCTCTGTTCTACTGCTTGTTCTTTTTTTATTTTGGACTTGTTTTGTTTTTTTTTTTCTTTTTTACTTATTTGGATTTATTAGTTGACGTTTGATTTACTTTTCAAGTATAGCTTTCTTTTTATCCAAAAACAAACACTCAACAAATTTGCAATAATTTCCGTCTTCAATTATTATTTCAATATCTGTTTTTTCTTGGGATTTAAATTTAAAAACTCGTAAATTAATCACTTCCAAGGCTGGTGGCAGAGTATGACTGTCTATCGTCCTACACCACTCTGAGAACTGGATATGGAAGCAAACACAATGGGTGTAGCGGACAACAAGAGACAAACGAACCAACTGACAAATGACATTTGTTTGTTTTACATTTCCACCCTCTTTTACATTGTTGGGAAAGATATAACAAAATATCGGCACCGACTGATTAAAATTTTCATTTAGGGGAAATAAATGGACTATTTGCTTCAAAGAACCTCCGAAAAACTTATTGAGGGCGGCATTGCCACCAACAACCATACCATTTGTATATTAACTAAGCATTACCCACTATTTTGCTCTTTTCATTTCCTTCTTCTTAACATACGGCGGCTCGCAATTTGTAGAGGGGGAAAACTTATTAAAAATCAATCAATAAACTAAAACCACATTCTGCATTTTAATTCTTGTTCAGTGTTGGTATCCACATCCATAATTCCAGAGCCCCAACAAACATTTCTTTCTTTTCTTAAAGCCTTTTTTTTACAGAGTTTGTAGTGTTTGTATTAGAATAGGGAACAGTCTCACTCAGACAACTCTTTGAAAAATAAAAGAAAATGAAAGAAATACACGCACCGCACCACAAACACACACACTGTATTTGCCAAGATTTTTTTCTTATTGTTGGTGGTGCTCGCTTCTTCTTTTTTTCTGATGATGCTCATTGATTTTTTCTTTTGCGGTATTACATTTTTTGTATTCGCTGTTTTTCTTCGTTTTAATTGCTTTCACTTAACACACACTATTGATTATTGCAAATTTACATTGTAAAGTATAATTTTAACAAGTAATTTGAAAGGAAAACATTAAATTTTCCCCATAAATTTTCTCATTTTCACGGCGCTACAAAATATCCACAATAATTTTCGGTGCAGAAGTTTTCTAGTTGACTACTCGGAACGGAACACTAGATGTCAAATTAAAGCTGTGTTCAGGGCTATCACTTCTTCGTGATTAGCAGTCGCCTAGTGCCGCAAAATATTGGCGACGTATAATCGATTGATTGATTAGTGGTGAAAGTAAGGTAATGCAAATGAAGGCAAACGTATAGTAAAAATCGTAATGGCCCCGGCACATAAGGCCTCGGCACATACGGAGCGTTGTGTTACAACAACCACATGAAAACTTCAAGAACAAACTTGGCATCACTTACACATTCTTCATGTGGTTGTTGTTTTCGACGCGCAACGCGTCGCACAACGTACCGTATGTGCCGGGGGCTATACGCGTGTCACGCGTTGAGCGTTAGAAACAAAAACCACATGAAAAATGTGTAGGTGATGCCAAGTTTATTCTTGAAGTTTTCATGTGGTTGTTGTAACGCAACGCTCAACGCGCGGTATGTGCCACGGCCTTAAGGCCCATACCTATATACGACCGTATACCCAGGGCATGTGTGGTGAAAAAAGTAGAACACATGAGCTTTGTTCCTTTACTTTTTTAATGGTAAGAGTGGTAAAAGCGAAAAGAGTCAAAATTGCTCTCTCATGAACATTTTTACCAGAAAAGTAAAGGAACGCAAAATGGTAGATCTGGTAGCAATGTCAAAAAGAAACATAAAAAATCAATTTTCGTCTTTTATTTCACAGTTTTAACTTAGTTTTGTCAGCGTTCGACTTTTTCTTCTGTTTTTAGTCCATTTTTTCTTCATTGTGAAATAATCGTCAAACAAAAGTCGAGAACTCAGTTCTGCCATTTTTTACCTGCAGAAATTTGTCTGGTAGCCTGTGGTAGAAGAGAAAGGCATATGTGATATCTCTCCTCTCTCACTCTCTTAAAAATTGCTGCAAGTGTTACCACTTTTTGGGGTTAAGGAACGCTTTGCATGTTAAAAATGGTAACAAATGGTAACCTCAGGTAAGTAAAGGAACACAGCTATGAATTGTATGCGTAGTAACCCAGCAAAAAGTTTGCATCCGCGGATGCAGTTGAATCTCTACAAGTGTACGGTACATTTGCCGTTGGAGTACATCTTTTCCTACCCAACAAAAAGTTTGCATCCGTGGATGCATTTGAATCACTACAAGTATACAGTACATTTGCTGTTGGAGTACATCTTTTCCTATGAATTCACTTATGAATTTTACAAGGAAGCGCGCAGCTAGGATGCACTCCATTTGGCTTCCACAGCACAAAGCTAGGTTGCACTTCATTTTCGATCGAAATCACAGCTTTTGGTGTAGTGTTTTGGATTGAATTTAAATGCACTCTTCGGATTGCATTTCTATTCAGTCTAAAGATGCAATAAAAATGCAAGCCATTGCGAAATATCCCAGAATAAATAAAATGCATTTATTATTTGTGTAAAACAAGAACTCAAACAACTTTATTATATAAACACAAATTTAAAAAAAAGTTTAAATTAAATTCAATTACATTTGAGCTTACTTTGTCCGTTCTCAATTTAATCCAAGCGCATCCGATTTTGCTTCATCATCCTTTTCATCACTAGTTCAGCTTTCGACAGGGACTCCAACTCCACTCCATTAAAAATTTTCGTCTCGTGAATTACCGAAAAAAGTGTCCGCAACTTAAGTTTTTATTTCTTTATTTTATAATACTATGTTTAAATTAAGAAATCCACTCGATTTCATTTGTCACTTCCTTTGTGTATACGTCAAATGAAAACTCATCTGAAATCGATTGGATTTGATTTGACGTTTGAGCAATGAAATTGACAGTTGAAATTGAATGAATTTCGTAAATGTAAACATAGTATGACAAAATCTCCGAAATGTATACACTCTTGTTTATCTTTTGAAGAAATGTGTAGGGATCAACCAACTGTTTGTTTCTGTAGGGATCTCTACACCAACTGCTTATAAAATGTATCGAACGGAGTGCATTTTTCATAACTCTCTGTTGGACTACATCGATAGATGTTGTGAAATCATAACTCCAATTGCACAACTTCCAAATTTGTTTTGCTGGGTAATAACCTGGATAATGACTACACGGACTCGAGGAATGCATGCAACAGCGCTACCAGTGTCCCATGATTAGACAGAGATTTGGTGGCCTGTAAGAAGCAACATACATTCAATATCAAAATATAAACCCATTCATCTTCGCTCCAAAAATTTACTTACCGGCTTTTTCATTGGCAGCCATAAGGTTAACGTTAGTTACCGTGTGCGTGTGGGTAATCGTTGCCGAGATCAGGGCGAATAGAAACCTTGAACACTGCTGGCTATTAAATGCTCTTAACACAGCTATAATTTGACATTTGGTGAAGCAAGCAAAGCAAGCGACGATTAATTCTGTTTTGGCCCATGGCACAATTAAATAACTGAACGCCGTTATAAACACAGGCAAAATAACAACGTCACAAATAAATCACACCAACTTTGTACTTTCACTATAACCAGGAAAACAACAGGAGCTCATCAAGTGCGTCAGACTTTTCTATTGTTGGGAGTAATCCGTGGATTCAATAAAAATTTTGAACTTTCCAATAAAAGCCAACAAACTGCAGTTGTGTCGCAGCAGCATTTGACATTTTCCCATTGACGTTGTTAACAATAAATTGCAAACATTCTACGTAAAATAAAATCAACTTTCACACATCGAAAAAATAAATCGCGATTAAAAAGCCCACATTCAGAAGAGGAATCGCATCAAGTGAATTTTGCATCAACAATTACGGAACTAAAAGGCCAACAGATATTCGAGAATACGGCTGCCGAGAAGAGAAATAGTCTTACAAGTCCGGGCGAGGAGGACAGTCATAAAATAGTAACATCGATATCGCAAACACCACCCCCCCTATCTCAGTTTTCAGTATCAACAGCATATCAACAATTGAAGCCAGCTATTAGTGGTAGTAGTGGCAAAAGGAAAGGCATGGAAACCAATCTAAATAAGGTGTTAAATCAAGGAGTACGTCATCAGCTAAATGGGTTGCTCTGCAAGTATACTAATGTAATGAAAGGTTTGTATACAATTGAAATAGAAACGCAATTGGCAATCATAATCATTCATATGTATATTATTTTAATATTATAGGTTGGCAGTACAGATGGTTTACGGTAGATCCACTAAGCGGTATACTAAGCTATTATTTATCGGATAGCACATCGGCTGGTGATGATGTCGCACCACCGGCCCATGTCCTAAATGGTTCTCCTCGTGGCCAAGTACATCTTGCCGGTGCGGTTGTATGTCCAAGTGATGAGGATTCACGTACATTTTCAATTGGATGTGCTTCGGGTGATACCATTAAATTGAGAGCAGCTGATGCCAGAGCTCGTCAAGAATGGGTAGATGGTCTGAGGGCTGTTGTGGAAAGTCACACCAAAGCCATGGATATTAGTAACTCAACACCATTGCCTCCGCGAGAACTATTGGCAGCTTCGGATGCCATGGCTTCAGCTCGTCAAGCTCTATACTTAACAGAACAATGGTAAGTCTATTTTTGCGATTGGGTCTATATTTTCCAAGATGTTACTTTGTTTCCTCAATGGATAAAAAACACATGGTGGTTATTGACCTCCTCCTCGCCATAACCCATAACTATTGTACTACAGTTTAACTTTTTCTGTTTATCAATTACAGTAATGCTTCCCTTGCTCGCGCTATTGAAAATATAGAATGTGAAACATTTTCGCCTACCGATCCAGATCTATTGTTAATGAAAGCAATATCCACCGCAAGTACCCAATGTCTACATCAGTGCCTGAGCTTGTTGCAGCGTCACCAAGAGATACATACACCGCATTCAGAGACAACTAGTGTTAATTAGCGTTATACAATAGTTGGTCCAGCAAATGAAGCAAACCAATTACGTTGTATAGCCAAACAAAGAGCCATTGAATGGTAGTTTACATCATCTTTGGCTTGGACTAATTTACATTGATGTATTGTGTTTATTGTTAAATTTATTCAATGTTTTTTAAACCATCCATAACCATATTCTCCTCTCCAGAAACAATGTGCACCCTATTTTTCCTATCCTTTTGCAAAACTAATAATAAGAAATTGTATAGCAGCAGTTTTCGCACACAAACCACGTAATCAACCCACTTCACCCATTTAACCATTCCGATTTGTCCAGATTTATACCAAAAAAAAGCAATACGCTTCAAGCGCGTAACAATTGACAAGTTTTTACAAACTTACTATGTAACAATTCAATTTTACGGCGATTGCAAACTAAAAATACGTTTAAATAAAAAAAGCCTTTAAAGTATTATTAATGTTATTTTGAATTATTTTTTTTCCAAGTTGAGGTTAAGATTTTAATTAATAAATTTATAATCTTGTTCCTTACAGTTCATATAGGACCACGCAAGTTATCTTCTGATAAGTTACTTTACATTGCATTTCATTTGACGTTTGAACAATGTAATTAACAGTTGAAATCGAGTGGATTTCGGAAATGTAAACATACTATAACAAAATATCTAGATTAATGGGTATTTTACACGATATGTTTTTTACATATGGGTTGTCACTTTTTATATACAAAATGTATATCCAAAATGACAACACATATGTAAAATAACATATCGTGTATAGTACCCATAAGCGACATTGTTAGCGTTGACATTTTAAATCGAGTGGACTTATAAATCTAAAGGGTCGATTATGGATAGCAACTCAGTTACGTTGCCAGATAAAAAATCATACAATTAAAATAACTGAAACGACAGAAATTTTTGTCAAATCCATTCAATATAAGTGCTTTGAACCTTCAGATTTTAATTTAATTTTGCTGTCGGCAACGCAACTGTTGAGTTGGGTTGCCATCCATAATCTAATGGTCGATTATGGATGGCAACCCAACTCAACAGTTGCGTTGCCGACAGCAAAATTAAATTAAAATCTGAAGGTTCAAAGCACGTATTATTATATTATTATAGTACTTTATATTTGCGAAATCCACTGGTTTTAATTTTGTTTTCTCAGTTCGTGCTTTTTTCCTTTGTTTTTCCTTCATTGTCAAACGAATGTCGAAAAAGTCAGTTTGACAAGTGGTAGAAGAGAAAGCCATATTGGTTCGCTCTCTCTTAAAAATTGCAACCAGATTCACTTTTTTGGATTAGTACGTGTTTAGACACACGGGAAAGTAAATTCAGTTTATAGGCAATAGGGGGTAGGAAAGAGTATTGAGGAGCTCTTTCCTCTCCGCTCTCTCCCAAAAGCTCAATTTACTTTCCCGAGAAATTTGTGTGTCTAAACACAGACTTTAGGAATGCTTTTGTAAAACATGCAAAATGCGTTTAAGATACAGTTTACACTAGCAATCAATGTCATATGACCTGAAATTTCCCATCGTTATACATTTGCTAATGCTACGTTTACATTTACGAAATCCACTCGATTTCAACTGTCAAATTCATTGCTTAAACGTCAAATGAAATCCAATTGATTTCAGATGAGTTTTCATTTGACGTATACGCAAAGGAATTGACAGTTGAAATCGAGTGGATTTCGTAAATGTAAACAAAGCATAAGTCCCGGTCCACACTAGCGTGAATTTCATTAAAAAATTTCATGAAAATAGGTGTTCTTAAATCGAATTCCCCACTACAGCAATTTGATGATTTTACTCTACCATGGAAGTCGATCTAGAGACGCATAATTTCGTGCAATTTTTTCAATGAAATCACTCTAGTGTGGACCGGGACTAATACAGTCGAAACCGCTTATAACGTCGTCGTTTATAACGTCATATCGGTTATAACGACCATATCCAAAAGTCCCAAATCTCTGGGGCCCTTTATAGCCCTATCGCTTATAACGACATATCGGTTATAGCGACGAATTCCGTCGGTCCCTTGACCGACGTTATAAGCGATTTCGACTGTATGTGCAATATTGGGTATTTTCCTTACGCCATTTACTTTTTGCGTCCACACCAAAAAAAAAAAAAAATGCAGTGAAACTACGTCGCAACCATGGCGGAATAAGAAGGTGTTACATCAAATCATGTCAAACGTCAAATTTGCTCACAATAATGCATTACTGTGAATGGCTTGTTTACATTTTGTATGTGATTTTATTCACAATAACGCATTTTGACAACTGGTATGAAGATCAGCTGTTTTTGGCGCTACACCTTCTTATTCCACCAAGGTCGCAACCATGGAACAATAATACAGGTATAACGGCAAAACAGCTGATTATCACATTAGTTGTCAAAATGCATTATTGTGAATAAAATAACATACAAAAGGTAAACTAGCAATTCACAGTAATGCGTTATTTTGACGTTTGGTGTGGTAAATGGACCGATTATTGTTATCGATGTAACACATGATGAAATTATAAGGTGGCGTAAAACGGCCAGCTGATTGGTTTTAATCTGTCAAATATTTTGTTATTACGAATAAATTGTATGAAAACGTAAAGAAACATTTTGACATATTGAAGAATTTTCGGCCAAAATATGGTCTCTTCCAAGATCTATTTAACAGGTCACGTAAGTAGCACAAATACAACTCTGTTTGGCCAAAAATTCTTCAATATGTCAAAATGTTTGTTTACGTTTTCATACAATTTATTCACAATAACAAAAAAATTTGACAGATTGAAACCAATCATCTGGTCATTTTACGCCACCTTATTATTTCATCATGGTCTGTTAATGGTAAAACCGGCAAAAGTAGCAAAAGTTGTGAACTGCTCTCATATGAATTGTGTGGGGTCAGAAGTAAAGGAACGCGTTTCGAGTAAAAAGTGCTAAAACTTGAAGATTCTTGCACGTAAAGGAACAGGGCTATAGAGTTGTTGTTGTGCTACTTACGTGACCTCATGGTTTAATAATAAAGGTTAGCTAAAGCTTCCTGTCAATTTAATTTTTTTTCTTTCGACTGTTCCTAAAACGTCAAAACAATATACACAATCTTTGTATATGTGTGTGATGTTTGAATAATATGCCAACAATTTTAAAAACTATCGAATTCAATGATTTTCAAAATTGTTTTTAGAGCATTTTTATGGAAGAAATCCTTCAGCTTATTATTGAAACAATCATTTTATCATATCCACAACTCGATTATGTGGAGAAACCTTGGCCCTTCATACATTTTTCGCGTTTTTATAAAATGCTCAAAATTGGTATTTTGTAAACAAACCCACTTGTTGCCTTTTTGTTTACTAATTTTGAAGTTTTATGAATTCAGGAAAAACTAGGGTTCTATAGATTTTTTTCATTTAAATCTACCTCTTTACTTATACCATGCGTGACCTGTTAAATAGATCTTGATGTAACGCCTTCTTATCCCGCCATGGTCTCATATGACATTTCGGGTCATATGACATTGATGGCTAGGTTAAATCTTTTGTAGATGCCTTTTTATGTATGTGACCACGGTGTAAAGAAGGAACAAAGCTTTGTACTTTAAATCTCCGCCGGCAAAAAATGTGCTTGACTTCGTTGTAAAGTTAACAGCTGATTATCAATTTCCCCATGTCCTTTTCTAAACAATGTCTTCTTCTTAGTCATTATGCTTTGCATTCATTCGTAAACAATTGATTTTTCTTTTGTCTTCCTCATTCGTTCGGAACGTTTTTAAAATCGATAGGTGTTAGCCTCGCCTGTGAAAAAAAAGACCGAAAGGTTGAAAGAATTTTATTGGAAATCAAAGCGACATGAGTAAACCAAATGGAACAAATTCCAAAGAACAACATGGTGTTAATCCTCTGGCATATGCTGATCCCAATAATTTGTATAATTTGGTCCTTAAAATGCCACCACCACCGCCTCCACCAACTTCTAGCATAAATACACCACCTCCACCGCCACCACCTGCTGAACCATATCCTGGTGAAATTGCATACGAACCACATAC
Organism: Musca autumnalis; assembly: GCF_047663935.1. NCBI lineage: Eukaryota > Metazoa > Arthropoda > Insecta > Diptera > Muscidae > Musca > Musca autumnalis. The sequence goes on from NW_027411977.1 coordinate 22,537,086, forward strand.
TGTTCCAGTTGTAGCCACTGAGTCCAGTGCCATAAATAAAACCTATGAAGAGAAGTATGATTATTCCAGCAGTTATGATACTTATCAGACACATGATACTACTTATTCCACAAAAAGTTGGCCCGCAACCTCCTATTCCCACCATTCCTATGAATATCCTGCTGAAACCAGTTATCATCGTGGACATAGTGATTATCTTCATTCTTCATACAAATATGGATCTTATGGTGACAATTATTATCCCTATGGAACAGCAACAGCACCGATTGTCCCCTCACACAGTAGCTCGGTTCCAAGCTATAGATATTCCTCTTCTTCTTCACGTCATCGTGGTGATTATTATTCTCGTAGTGCATCATATGGTGGAACAACAGAACGTCCTTCCAAGTCTTCTTCGACTTATGGCGAAGGCAGCAAATGTGAAAAACGGCCGCCCAGGGTACGTGAAGAACGCCCCAAAAAACCAGAAACCGAACGAGATCGTTTGCTTCGAATGTGGCGTTCCAATTATTGTGAAACTCCCGAAGATATACAACGAAAAATGGAAGAATTGGCAGAAATGGATGAAGATACTCGCGAGGTGTGGATACGCTCTTCACCAGCCGATCTGTACTATCGTCGCACAAATGTGGTACAAGAAGTAGAGGCCACAAAACGTTTAAATGTTTTGTGTGAGCTATTCGAAGAGGAGTTGTTAAAACGTTCCGAGCGTATAAGGGAAAAGTTACCACCCTATAATCCACCACCCAGACAGACACGTAGACGTGTTTGTAAACACAAATCGGAAGGTTGTTCCTCCTCCGATTCGGATTCATCAGATAATGAAGAATTTAAATTGGAACAGGATAATTGTATGGAGGAGTTGTCGCGTAAGGTTCAACATCCATATCGTATACATGCCGATTTGTGGCACAATGAGCCGGGTGAAATGAATGATGGTCCATTGTGTAGATGTTCGCAGAAATCTAGACGCGTTGGTATACGCCATGGTATCTATCCGGGAGAGAAGCGTTATCCCAAATGTGATCCAAACTCAAATAATGCCAATAAGTTACATCATTATCGCATTACCATTTCTCCACCTACCAACTTTTTGACCAAAACGCCGACCATCATTAAACATGATGAGCATGAGTTTTTGTTTGAAGGTTTCTCGTTGTTCTCCCATTTCCCACTGGGAGATTTGCCAACATGTAAGGTAATACGTTTCAATATTGAATATACCATTTTGTATGTTCCCGAAAAGATGCCGGAAAATTTCACCGTCAAGGAGTTGGATATATTTTGTGAGTATATACATAATTTTCCTCACTCCTTTGGGTTTATTTGATTTTTTTAATTCCAGTCAAATATCTATTCCATGAACTCTTGGAATTGGTGGACTTCTCTTTGCTACCTAAAACTGAGGATCCAGAAAACGAAAGCTGTCCGGCATTTCATTTTCTGCCACGTTTTGTACGTGATTTACCCGATAATGGCAAGGAGGTTTTGGCCATGTGTGAGGTATTGAAATATCTGCTGGACAATGCTGGTCCCTTGGTGGATGCCCCACTCTTAACTAATCTCACTCATACCCCACAAAGTGAATGGCAGGACTATGTGGATGATTTCAAGGGAATGCTGGCCACCAAGCCGGCTTATAAACCCAGTTCCATACGTGTTGACCAATTGGATCGTAATGTGGCCGATTTACCTGAATGTTATGATAAGGAAGACGGTGTCTGCCATCCAGCCATTGTACACTTCGGTATACGTCCACCCCAGCTAAGTTATGCTGGTAATCCAGAATATCAAAAGGCCTGGAGGGAATATGTGAAATTTCGTCATTTAATGGCCAACATGTCAAAGCCATCTTTTAAAGATAAACGTAAGTTGGAAGAGAAAGAAGCTCGACTGCAGGAAATGCGTACCCAAGGAAGAATGAAACGTAATGTCACAGTGGCTGTTAGCTCAAAGGGTTATCATCGCACCGGCATTATGTGTGACATTGTACAGCATGCTATGCTGGTGCCCGTGCTTAGTGGTCATTTGAGATTCCACAAATCTTTGGATTTCTTGGAGGAGAAAATTGAGTATAAATTTAAGAATCGATATCTACTACAGTTGGCTCTCACACATCCATCGTATAAGGAAAACTATGGCACCAATCCCGATCATGCCCGCAACTCCTTAACTAATTGCGGTATACGACAACCGGAATATGGTGATCGTAAAATACATTATATGAACACCAGGAAGAGGGGCATCAATACCTTGATAAATATTATGTCTCGCTTTGGCAAGGAATACGAAACAATGTCCAATATAACCCACAATGAACGTTTGGAGTTTTTGGGTGATGCTGTGGTGGAGTTTTTAAGTTCCATACATTTGTTCTTTATGTTTCCGGAGCTGGAGGAAGGTGGCTTGGCCACTTATCGTGCAGCCATTGTTCAAAATCAACATTTGGCTTTGTTGGCCAAGAAGTTGCATTTGGAGGAATATATGTTGTATGCCCATGGTTCAGATTTGTGTCATGAACTGGAGCTGAAACATGCAATGGCCAATTGTTTTGAAGCCCTCATGGGAGCTTTGCTACTGGATGGCGGTATATCTGTGGCCGATGAAGTCTTTATGAATGCCCTTTTCATGGAAGATGATCAGCTGAGAGAAATTTGGAAAAAATTACCCGAACACCCGTTGCAAGAGCAAGAACCCATGGGTGATCGGGATTGCATTGGATCATATCCCATGTTGCAGGAATTGTGTAAATTTGAAGATTCCATTGGCATACAATTCAAGCATATACGTCTGCTGGCCAGGGCATTTACGGATCGCTCCATTGGTTTTACCCATCTGACATTGGGCTCCAATCAACGTTTGGAATTCCTCGGTGATACAGTGTTGCAATTAATTTGCTCCGAATATTTATATCGCCATTTCCCTGAGCATCATGAAGGTCATTTATCTCTGCTAAGATCTTCTCTGGTCAACAATCGTACCCAGGCAGTGGTATGTGATGATTTGGGCATGACCAAATATGCAGTCTATTCCAATCCCAAGGCGGAATTGAAAACCAAAGATAGAGCCGATTTATTGGAAGCATTCCTTGGAGCCTTGTATGTCGACAAGGGCCTACTGTATTGTGAACAATTTTGCCATGTCTGCCTGTTCCCTAGGCTACAAATGTTCATTATGAATCAAGATTGGAATGACCCCAAATCAAAGCTGCAACAATGCTGTTTAACCTTACGTACCATGGATGGTGGTGAGCCGGATATACCCCTCTACAAAGTTATTGAATCTTCGGGACCCACAAATACCCGTGTCTATACTGTGGCTGTTTATTTCCGCAACAAACGTTTGGCCACAGCCACTGGTTCTTCCATACAACAGGCAGAGATGAATGCTGCCAAACAGGCGTTGGAGAATTCTAGAGATTTGTTTCCCCAGCTGGATCATCAAAAGCGTGTTATTGCCAAAAGTATTAAGAAACAAACGGGACGTGAAATTAATCCAGATTTGGAAAATAGCTCCAAAGATGAAAAGAAACCAAAACATAAGCCACACATTGCAGATGAATCACATTTGCCCAAACAATATCGAGAAAGGGAAGATATTTCAAGTGATGAACTACCAGAGGATGATGATGAGCAGGAGACCAAAGGGCCGCAGCAGAGAACAAATCGAAAACTTTCAGCAACAGGTAGGGTTGGTTTTTTTATATCAGGGCTTAGATGCAGATTGGGTGATCCCGATTAGGCTATGTCTACTTTCTGGGCTCTATTCAGATTGGATTATGCCTCTTTAAGGGCTTCACTGGAGTCATAAGGCAATTTTTAATATATGCACCATTTCGAGGAGCTAACACAGGTTTCCGGGGCTCCACTCAGATTTAGGAACTCCGCAGTGATCATTTTGCAATTTATCTCAACGATATACATAATTTCGGGGAGTTTAATAACACAGGTTTCAGGGCTCCACTTAGATTGGATTAAATCCTCCTTAGGGCTACACTCTGATTAGAATAAGTCCTCCATAAGTTTGGCTTGCTGATCACACCTACATTTCGGGGTATTTAAAACACAGTTTTTTCCCATCCTTTGTCAGATAAATGTGCCCACTCTTGGCAATCTCGTTGCCAGGAATGTCACAAGGTTTCAGGATTAAAGTGAAGACTTTAAACTGGTTCTATTCCCTAATGACTTTAAAAACATTTAAAATGTCACCTATTCTTCTTACAGGTTATTCCTCCACCAGCTTAATCGATTCGGATACCGATGACCAGATACCCATAAATACACCAAAGAAACGTGTAAAACTTTCCTCACCTCCTGAGACTGAGAATAAAAACGACAAATCTCAAAATTCCAAAGAATGTAAACAAAATTTGGACTTACCCTGTGAAGACATTAGCAGTGATGAAGATTTCCATCGATCCGTTGAAGAGGAGGACAATGGGCAACCCCAAAAATCAAATCCTATTTTAAGCGATTTAAAAGATTTAGTAGAAGATATTTCCTCATCATCGGATTTAGAACCTGAACCAGGAGAAATATCGTGTTAAGAAAATTTAAGTTTTCTCTTCTAATAATTCTGTTAATTTTGAAAATTATTTTTGTTTTAAGTATACAAAGTATAATTGCAATAATTTTTCTTATTTACTTACCTTCTAAAATCCAACAAGTTTCAATAAAACATCTTGAATTGAATTTTTTTAAAAACTTTTATTTTGTATTTAAAATAAGAAAAAAAATAGTTTTAAAAGTGGGCCACAACCAAGTTTGTGTAGTTAGGTGTATTCCCCAAAATACTTACAGATGGTTTTGGAAAAAGTTTTGTTGTTAACCTGGGGTTCCGGTTTCCATCAGCCCAATGCAGATTTTTTTAAGCCCACCATGAATTTTTAGGCTTATTTTCTAGAACTACGATCAACGACTTACGGGTAGATTCTTGGACGATAACTCACTTCCGGATAATTATATAAATACCACATGGTAGTTAGCAGTACCAGATTTAATCATCTCGATATTCATAAGGGCCCCTGGCTGTCTCCAGTTCAGAAAACGAGAAATCACATTGATCAAGTTGTGAAAGATGGAAGACATTCATCGAGCGTGTTGGATGTGCGTTCGTTCCGAGGAGCAAACATAGACTCGGACCACTACCTTGTTGCAGCAAAGGTACGCACCCGGTTAAACGTAGCAAACAAAGTACGAACAGACACAACACGAAAATTAGACATTGGTAAGCTGCAATCACAACAGATAGTCACAGCATATTCCACTCAACTAGCCCAATTGCTTAATCAAAGCACTCCTCATCCCGATAACATATCAGCGCAATTGCAAAGCATTGCCCACTCCATGCAAACAGCCGCAAAATCCATACTTGGATACCAGAGACCTCCACCAAGGAATCCATGGTATGATCAGGAGTGTCGTACTGCCACCGAAGAGAAAAATGCGGCATATAGGGCTACTTTACAATCCGTAGCAACGCGTAGCACACGAGAGAGATACAGGGAGAAAAGGAGAGAGGGGAAACGTCTTTTCCGCAGGAAAAAGAGAGAGATGGAAAAGCGGGAGTGTGAAAAAATCGAGATGTATAGGAGCCAGAATGAAGTCCGAAAATTCTACCAAAGAGTCAAGCATCAAACTGATGGCTTTGGTACAGGTACATCCTCCTGTAGAGACCAGCAAGGTAATTTGATATGGAAAGAACATTTTCAAATCTGTTGGTATCCAATAGCAGCGAAGACGACGAAGATACCACAGTCCCAATCCCAGAAGATGGTATTGAATGTATACCGCCCAGCCAAGATGAGGTAGACAGCAATAAATCGGCTGAAGAATAATAAGGCAGCAGGGGCCGATGGCTTACTAGCCGAGCTGTTCAAAACCGGAGGCGACACGCTGATAAGGTCTATTCATCAGCTAGTTAGCACAAGCTGGCAGGAAGAACGAGTACCCGACTATTGGAACCTGTGCTCCGTCCATAAGAAAGGAGATAACACTGTATGCTCTAACTATAGGGGCATAAGTCTACTCCCGATTGCCTACAAGATCGTGTCAGGGATATTGTGCGAACGACTAAAGCCAATGGTCAAAGAGATAATTGGACCATACTAATGCGGCTTTAGACCTGGCAAGTCCACCATTGATCAGATATTTACCTGGGGAAGACCCAAGAAATACAGATCGACACCTACCACCTTTTTGTCGATTATAAAGCAGCCTTCGACAGCCCGCTGCGTTCAAAGGTATTCCAAGCCATGTCTGAATTTGGTATCCCCGCAAAGCTCATCCGGCTTTGTAAAATGACTAACTGACTCGAGGTCCTCAGTTAAAATAGGAAAGAACCTCTCCGAAGAGTTTGATACCAAAAGAGGTTTCAGACAAAGAGACAGCCTTTCGTGTGATCTCTTCAATATCCTGCTGGAAAAGGTAATACGAGATGCAAATGTCAAAAGAAGTGGCACAATCTACACCAATAGCCACATGTTACTTGCTTATGCTGATGATATAGACATCATTGGACGCTCAGTAAAATAAGTAACTGATACCTTTATAAAGGTCGAAGGAGAATCTGCTAAAGTGGGTCTGGCGGTAAACAGTGAGAAGACCAAGTTGATGGTGTCGCCGCACAATGCGTCCATTGAGCTCGGACCGACTGTGGAAATTGGTTCCTAAAATATTGAGGTAGTAAAAGACTTCGTCTACCTCTGCACTGCCATAAACCAAATGTGTTCTTCTTTGACACGGCGGTGCCGATGATTTTCGGCAATTTACACACACACGACCCGAATGCACAGAAAGAGCGTACAAAAGAGAACAAATGTTTTGATTTGTTATTGTTTTATAGCTTGCGTGAATACAAACTTACTAACACACTGTTATAAGTTGCCAATATTTTGAATTTTCTCCGTTCTCTTTTTGGTCATGTCTGCCATAAACACTACAAACACCATCTGTTGTGAAATAAGAAGAAGCATTGTATTGGCCAGCAGATGCTACTATGGTTTAAATAAGCAATTTAAAAACAAAGCCACATCTCGTCAAACAAAAATAACGCTCTACAAAACACTGATACTACCCGTGCTGATGTATGGCTCCGAAGCCTGGGTACTTGCGCAAGCAGACATGGCAGTGCTTGGTGTGTTTGAGAGAAAAATTCTTCGAAAGATCTACGGACCAATCTGCGTTGACGGTGAATATCGACGTCGCATGAACCACGAGCTGTATCTGCTATACAACGACATCAATATAGTTAAACGTATCGAGATACAGCGATTGCGTTGGTTATGCCATATCATAAGAATGAGCGATGATGAACCCGCTAAAAAGACGTATGAATACATGCCACATGGCGGTGCACGCAGAATTGGCAGGCCAAGGAATAGATGGCGCAAACAAGTGGATGATGAGATGAAAAGGCGTGGTATTGCACAGTGCAAAGCAACAAATAGAGAGGAATGGAGATCTCTTCTTAGTTCGGCCTGTAGAACAAATGTTCTGTAATGGGCCAGCTAAGTAAGTAAGTATAATAGACCAACCACCGCACATCACTGCAGAATAGACCAGTTACCACACACAACAACTTGATTATAAACTTACATCCATCATCACAGCATCACCTACACACTCAACTTCAAAAACAAATCGGCAATAGTCCAGCATCTATCATCATCACACTTAGCCTAACCACAACACACAGTTTCTTTAAGAATGATCACAATGGACCTCAAGGTCTCCGAGTGAAGTAGCTGCCAACAATGGTAGCTGCGCATCCTAAAACCAAACCAAAAACCGGGGTGCAATGTACTTATAGGATTTTGGGATTATTCTCATTGATGCAAGCCAACTTTGTGATGGTGGGTGAATGGCGTTTTGGCTTATCGGCCTCTCAGTATCTTGTGAAACATTTAGCTACGCCTTCTCATCTTATCCTGGCGTATTATCCCAGTATCCATCTGGGTTACTAAAGCCAATGGTTGCGCTCCTTATGCTCATGGCTTTGTTCGTCAAGAGTCATGACGTCCCAACCCTGAGAAACCATGTTTAGTGCGTTTTCTTGATCTCTATCCCATCCGCCAACGATTTCTGGGGAATTAAATTTGTGTTTCGGTGTTTGCAGTTGTGTTGTAAACATATGCTTCGTTGCCGTACTTTTTTAATAGTGAAGGTAATGGATAGAACCAGCGTCTGTATCAACCGAGAGTCGAACATTAGCTGAAGATCCTTGTTTATGTCCGAATTCAACTTTGCTTTGAGGTACCATTCTATGGAAAATCAAAATTCGATCAAGACCGTAAAGTACCTTATTCTGTAGGTTAAGTCCAAGTCGCTTATTATGAACGTAAAGTCCCCGTTTCAGCTTAAAAGATAGAGGCCGACTTCCGTATCGTCAGATGCTTTGTAGTTTTTAAACTTCGTCGAAATATTTCAGTTGCACACTCATGCATTGTTCCTCGAAAACCCATCTAAATGCATCAGAAATAAAAATGGTACGTGTTTTGCTTTTTACCTGCGTTGAAATGAGCAATTGTGACTTTTTGAAGTACATAGCTATGCATTTGTTAAGTATTGCGGCGTTATGAAACACACTTCTTCAGACATTTGCAGTCATTTGCAAAGCATCTGACGATACGGAAGTCAGCCAGAGTGAGAGAACTCACCCGGAATTTACGTTCAGAATAAGGCTAAATAAATATGTGTGGTCTAAGATCGAAAACTCAATGATTTGATGTCGAATAGGATTAGCAACAATTATATATTAATTAAAATATCTCGAAATACTTACTTTATATACAACAAATCACCTACTAATAAATAAAACAAATTAATTTAAAAGAATAAATTGCATTTAGAAAATGAATAAATAAAATTGATTATTTTTATGTGGGGATAAATAAATTTTGTTAAGTAATTGTAAGTAATACTTAATAAAGGACGAAAGTTTTTCAGAGAGTATATTTTTAAGGGGGTTTAATTCGTTAATTTAGTTATTGTTATTGTTTTTCTTTGTTCTTTTGGATAAAGTGTTTTTCTTCATTCATTTAAAGTTGATCAAAAGTCTAGTCGTACATAATAATGGAGTGAGAGAGAGAGAGAAAACGAATCAATTGTCGCTACATCTTTGTTTATGACAGATGTCCGTATATAATAGTTGTTGTATATTGTATATGAGAATGTTGATTAACTATATATATTGCAGTATATGTATTCATATATATAGAAATATAGGTCCAAAATATCCGATTCAGTTCAAAGTCCTTCCTTCCGTTCGGTTTATATATTATCTGTTTTCCAGTTCGGTTGATGTCAGTTCAATTTGTTTTCTTTTTGATTCTCTATTTCTACATATCATTTATTTATGTTCAGTAGTATGTGAGTCGTCTCTGTTCAAAAGTCCATACTCTTCCGTTCTTTTTTTTCTGTTCAGTTGTCAGTTGTGATTGTGGTCTGTGAAAAATAGAAAATAAAAATATCTTGTATGATGTTTGGTTGGAGATATAAAATAGAGAGAAAAAAACCAAATGTTTTGTTTGTTTCGTGTTTTTTTTTTAATTGTAATTTTTGTTGTCTCTGTAAAAGTGAGAATAATATATAGGACAATATTGTATTTTTGGGTGATCCACTGTAAAAACAACACTTTTACTTACCTTTGATATATTGTACAAACTTAAATCATTTATAAATCGACGTTTGCCGATTCAAATAATATGTACCGTTAACTTTATATTGGACCAACTTACATGCATTCAGTGACTTTTGGGGGTATACCCCTCGGTCTCATATTCTTAAACAAACTTACGTTTTTTTAAGTTCGGTTATTTTAACGTGTCGGGTTTTAACAATGGGCGTACTGTTGGAAACGACAATTTGACATATAACACATAGACCTGCCAATAACTAAATTGCCCCACGTTGGGCGGCAGAACACCTTTTCAATTATTTCGGAAAATAAGTTTGCAAATTACTATACGGATGCCAAACATTTGTCAAATTCTGTCCAAATATAAAAAAATAACTAAATTGCCCCACGTTGGGCGCCATATCACCTTTTCGATTATTTCGGAATATAAGTTTGCAAATTACTATACAGATGTCAAATCTTTGTCGAATTCTGCCCAAATAAAAAAATGAAGTATGCCGGAAATGGGTATTCAAAAATGAATAGTATTAAGCGTCTTGTACAGATCGACGCTGGCACATTGCTGCAATCTGGCGGTTATTGTTGATTATAGAGTTGTAATAGTGCTGTTAGCTTACCTGCGCTAAGGTTTGCGGCACCCCTCCTAAGGTGTTTAGATTTGTTAGATTGCCAAAATTTGAGCACAATCGGAATATGTTAACCGTGCCACTGGGGCCTCAAAGTTTCCACAGTAATTTGTATGGGACAAAATGCGAATTTTTACGAAATTGACCTAAAGGTCAATCTTCACTACCATTTAAAATAATCTCATTTTGAGACAATAAAGTCATACTGAAGTATTTCATACGAGTATTATTCAAAACAGGACATCGTCCCATGAAATGGGAAATTGTTTCCGCTTCAGCCAGGTTGCACAACGAGCACTTTTGCGGCGTTCTGTATTTCTTAAACTTTAGCCAGAAAAGGTCACCTCTAGCTTTCATTATCATAGAAATTTGGTCATGATAATATTTTTCATTACAGTACATGGCTCCGATATTGGGATCAAGGTATCTATATATACGATTCTCACTCACTTTGGCTTGAGTTTTGAAGAAAAGTGTTATAGGCTTTTGATCTGATTTCCATAAGAAGTCTGTGACCTGATTCCATCCAGTATGTTTTGTTCCTCAATATATTGCTATAATCAATGTTAAATATTGATAGTTGGTCTGAATGATCTTTGAACCAAGCCAGATTTTTGTTGACAACTTTTTGGGCAAGTATATAAGGTAGCCCGGTATTACTTAAATCGAATAGAACTATTGCCAAGTATTGGATATGAAAGGAGTGTCTGTATATATACCCCGGTTACCTAGGCGATAACATAGTTTGGAGTGGAGTCTGGAAGGTGTAGAATTTTCTTTATAAATAACCGATACAGTTTCTCAACGTAGTTGTAATATGAGTTACCCCATATCTGCGCACCATAGCTATGAATCGATCTACAGACAGCCAGGAACATTTTCCATTTCGCTGTTAATGATATTGATGGTTTTGCTATAAACTGTTTCCATGTAAAATTTAGGGATATTTTTGTGAGATGTTTCGAAAAGGAAAATTTAGGTGTTAAAATCATACCGAGGTATTTGTATTCATTTATGGTTCTTAATGCTTCTCCTTTATAACTCCATTTGTCACTTAAGGAAAATTTTGGCACCTTTCCTAAACACCATTACCTCGGATTTAGAAAGATTTATTTTCATTCCCCATCTATCGCAGTAAGTTTCCAAATTGGTTATCATGCTTTGCAAGGTTTCTGCCAGTATAACTATTTCGTCCGCATACATTAGAAGGCGAATGTTGATTTCATCCACATAAAGACAACCTTGTAGATGATCGTGCATATCGTTTAAATACAGTGCAAATAAAATTGGGGACAACAGGCAATCTTGCTTAACTCCAACTACTGTATCAAACTATTCTGACAAGTGGGTACCAGACCAAACTGCTGACTTCGTATTTTCATATATCTTTTCCACAAAATGTATAATTTTTGACGTTAATCCTGCCTCTTGTAACTTATAAATTAGGAGATCTCTTGGAACCGCTTTGAAATCGACGAAGATGATGAGATTGAAGATGTTGTCAACAGTGGAGTAATTTTTCCGAAAACCTGCCTGGAATTAGTGTTGGGCAATCTCGTTCATTGAGCGGATCGATCTTTTTCATTCCGTTCACCAAAAAGATCCGGGTCGCTCACTTCGTTCGTTGGCTCTTTTTCATTAATAAAACATTTTAGTCCATCATTTTCTTTTGAATATCGTTCATGGTTCCTCTTCTCTACATTGATTGTTTTGTGTGTGTCAGTTTGTGATGCTTGCGTTAACGCAGCTTGTGTCAGTTTGTTTGTGTGCAAAAAATGGTGGTTGTTTTCTGTACGTGGTGGTGGTGATTTCAACGAAAGAAGCAAAAAGAACCAGAGAAGCTAAAATAACGAGGTAGACGAATGATCTACTGAACGACATGAGCTACTGAAAGATATGACCTATTGAACGATATCAGCTAACAGAATCATTGATTGTGTTGTGTGTGATAATTTATGATGCTTGCGCTAATGCAGCTTGTGTTAGTAGATTTTTAGAGTTGCGTAGTTCCGGAACGAACTAGTTCCAAGGAGCTATTCCGGACAAAGAACTATTGGAACTATATCCGGCTCTTTCATATATATAGTTCCTTTAGTTCATATAGTTCCAGCCTTGCATATAATTCCTTTCATTTGTATAACTCATTTTCTTTAATTAATTCCGCACTCACTTCGTCCTTTCACGTTCGGTTCCTTCATCGTTCAGATGCTGCCTCGTTACATCATCCACCAAAAGATGAAAACAAAAAGAAAGATTTGTTAAACTACTTTACTCTCGGAACTATTTGGAACGAAAGGAATAAAAAGAACGACAAACGAGAAAGATTCATTGAACTATATCGGTCTCGGAACTATTTGGAAAGAAGGAAATAGAAATAACAATGAAAGAGTAAGATTAATTGAACTATGTCGCTCTCGGAACTATTTGGAACTATATTAAGGAACTAGAAAGATCGATCCGCTCCAGGAACTAGATTGCCAAACTCTATAGATTTTGTGTGCAAAACTAATTATGGTGGTTCTGCTGGTAATTTTGGCCATCAGGGATCTAAATAAACGACATAAACGAATGTGCTGGATACGGATCCGTTCGTTCTTTTCACGGAATCGTTCCTTGGAACCCGTTTGTTCATAAATGACACAACACTACCTTTTATTCATTTAATATTTGATACTGATTCACCCATTCCGTAATTCTAACATTTATCATTCCAATCACCAGTTTTCCTTCATAATTCATAAATGTTATTCCACGATAATTGTTAACATCATTCAGGTTTCCTTTTTTGTGGATAGGGAAAATTATCCCTTTTCGAAAAGTTTCATAATCGTCAAATTCATTTAGGATCCTTGTATACGCTTTGCATAGAGTTAATAACAGATCTTCCGTGTCGTACATGAAAAACTCGTATGGGACTATATCATCCCCTGGCGCTTTATTTGTTTTGACCTTTTTCAATTGGTCTTTTATTTCATCAAGAGTGAATTCTCTGTCCAGAATTGGATTAGTAATGTAATTAGGAGCGTAAAGGATCTGTGCAGTATTACTTATCGGATATAGAAGACCTTTAAGGTAAGTCATGAGACTTTCTACAGGTATGTCACTGCTAATATCTTGTTCTACATGCTTGATTGCTTTCGCTAGTGCCCACCAAGATTTGCTATCAGTGATAGAGTCAAATTGTTGCTCCATGTTTTTGTAGCAAGAAACCTTCTTTGATTTGCATAATTGGTCATAGAATTTCTTCTGCTCTACGTAAGCGTTTCTATCATACTGATTTTCCGATTTTCTTAGTTTTTTTGAGCATACCCATTGTCTTTTTTCTATGTTTTAAGCACTCGTAGTCGAACCATTTGTTCTTAAAACAATTCGTATCGGATTTTGTATCTTTCGGATACGACTGAATTATCGTTGTAATTAAATCGATAAGCTGGAACCCGGATGGTAAAACTGAAAGGTTTGATGTTTGGTATAGCTCTTTGTTTGTCTCTTTCCATTTTAGTTTTGGCGGAAGTTTGAAATTCCTGCAAAGTTAAGACTAATGGGAAATGATCCGACCAGATTTGATCTTCAACTCGAAGAGATTTTACATAGCTTAGCATTTCCAGCGATACCGAACATAGGTCTATCAGTGAGCTACCGTTTTTATTTGTAAATGTGAATCTACCTTCTTCATCTCCTTGTGTTCTTCCATTTAAAACAATCAGACCACTATTATCACAAAACTCCAAAAATTTCCTACCATTTGCATTTATGTTTTTGTCTTATGAATTTCTTGTGGAATAGCAGTTGTATGGGAGTTGTTGTGGCAATTCTTGTTCCTCTCCTATCCGGATATTGTGATCACCCATAATGATTTTCATATTTCCATTGTTCTCTGCACCCCGTTTCACTTTTTGAAATCTTCTTCCCAATTAGTTCCTCTCAGATACACCGGTAATATCTCAAAAAGACAGCTGTTAAACTCACACTGAAGTATGTCTTGGCTCCTCGGTTGGTGAGTGTGTGTTTAAACCCATTTCTTTCTGGATCATTTCGCACTCCATATACCTCTCCCCCAATACCTCTCCCTCTAGTACTGTTCCTAATGGCAGACCTCCAATATGTTTTGAAATTTTTAAATTTGTTTTTGTAATTTTTTTTTTACTTTCTTCAACATGTGTTTCCGAAAGAATAAATATATCAAACTGCTGTAGGTACTCAAAGAAGCGGTGGTGAAGATTTTTACTGTGTAAACTGTGAACATTGTATGATATAATATTATAATATGTTTTCCCGCATAAAAAAACCGATTTTTTCCCTTTGACTTAAAATCAGTCTACCATTAAACACATGGACAACAGATATGTGAATAACACGGAAAGTGCAGATCGGTTTGGTAGACAGTTCCGACCACTAACTACTCCTCCTCAACAGTTCCGACCACTAACTACTCCTCATCAACTACTCCTTTCAACTGTCCCAAGCAAAACCTAATCATTTATCCCCATAAAATTTGTGGCCACAGTCGCATTCCTAGACATGGAGATTGAACCAGGTACTATTTAAATAGAAAAACGAACAGAGTGCTATTCCACATGGATGCAACAATAACAAGAAAACTGAGAAGTTTGATTTCTCCTTTATAATATAATATAATTGTTCCACAAATATCCCAGACGGGACAAGGGAGACTTCTCTCATATCAATGAGTGCACCCCGATTCATATTAACTCAATGATATGGGACCTACTGTTTATCGCCGAGTCCGAAAGGTGTATCCTAAAGCTACCACTTTTAGAAAAGCTTTACATGACTGAAATACTCAGGAAATGTCGCCAACATTACTGAGGGGTATTTTGCCAACGTTGAAT